>NC_085137.1:244758637-244776887 GCF_035046485.1 Aedes albopictus | reverse complement strand
TTCCTAGGGCCAAACATTTAAAACTTTTCTTTTCTGCATACATTTGATCGTTTTTTTCCCATATGGCTAGTTTCTATTACTGTGCAAAAAGATAGGGCATATAATTGACAAATAGTGGTTTCGCTTCAAAATTACTTGAGTAGGCAAGTAAGGAAAAAAAGTTTTACACTGGTAATGCCTCCCTTGTAAATCTAAAAGAGCTGTAGTTTTTTCTGCACGGAAAAAAAACACTTGATCAGTTTGTAATTTAAAATTTACAAAAAAATAGTAAATTTACTTGAGTACTCAACTTTCTGTTGGAAATAAAAACACAGGCGAGGCTTCGTTCTCGAAACCCAGGCACTGACTGATATTGCTACCAGCGCAGTGTCTCTCCTTTATTCAATCTAGGTATAACTTATTGACAATTTATTTCTATTTACCTACCAGTTGATACCTAGCTCTCCACTGAGCTGTGTGATGCACCTCCAAGGATGTACCTACCATTCAACACTTTCGAACATGAAACTTACACATTAAACGCATCCAGCAAAGCAAAAACCAGCAAAACGAATACTCGGATACTTTTTCAAAACGACGTATCAACATAGGATTTGCGTGTATTATACGTCGTTTTGAAAAAGTATCCGAGAATAGTTGATTTTTAAGCAATTTTTTGCTAGAATCCGGTACAACTTTGTGCCCTATCAGCACAAATTGCTGGATGTTTCATAAAAAAGTGCTTAGACTTGATAGAATTGAAACAAAACTTTATTGGAACTTATGGGTGACAAAAGGAACAAATTGCCAGGGCCCGTAGCGTAGTGGCTACACGTTCACTTCATAAGTGGATGGTCATGGGTTCGATCCCAGCCCGGCACTTGCAATTTTTCGTCAGTTGCTCTTCCCCCCGAGTGCAGCTGGCACCTGACCCTCTTCAGAGCATATGCTCCAACGGACCCGGACACCAGGATATCGGCTAACGGCAACTCACAATGGATTCCAAATCGGACTGGAAAAGGAACAAGAGCCACACATCAACATCCTCGTGCTCATCATTCTACCATGATAGTGTAGAAAGTGAAAGCAGCGCAACGGAATCCAGTTCGATCTAGTAGAATTATAATAGAATACATTTAGGAGCTGTACAAAGTGTAAGAACAGCTTCCCATTGGAATCGCTCACGCAGTGCCCTGGTGGACAAAAGAGCTGTAAATTAGGTAAAGTGATTGAAGAATGGAAAAAAAGGGAACAAATTCTGAAGGAATCCCATGAGCTTTTTCAAGTCTTAGTTTTTTCATATAAAGTTGGACCACCCTAATTATATGAGCTTCGGACCTAAAAAGGAAAAAATAACTGCCGAGCAAATTACTACCAGTAACATGGCCAGTAATCACACCCAAGTAACCAATTAGCAGCAAAAATGGCATTAATTCAGCACTATATGCGCCTTTGCAGCAGGTCTGCTGCTATCGAACTGTCAAATCCAAAGTCAAATCGGCTACCAATCGAGCACACCACACAATTCCGTAAAATTACTTTTTCTTAATTGCTATCTCTGCCAACCCCCTGAAGAAAGCGTTAGTTCTTGAAGCCGGCTCCAACGGGCTCGTTTACGAAATTTCAGCCTGCCTTTCAATCTGCTACGTGCGGAAGCGAACTTTGTCGTACGAATTATCGTGCATTTGAGAAACGATCGTTTACACATTTGTTCAATGCATTTAGTGTTCTTTATTAAATTTACAAGACGCACAAGCATGCAAATATTTCGTCCATTTAAAACAACGCTGAACTCAATTATATGTGAATGTCACGCCTGCACTAACAGAAAAAAATCACTGTTTTCAGCTTAATGCAACCGCCCATTCAAATCAGCACCACGTCTTGCACCAAATTTTTGGCTTCACGCCAGTTATATGTGGATGACAGCCATTTCAGGGGATTGATCTCTGTCTACAAGAGGTTTGAGTTCAAACAAAAGCCCTCACGTTGAGCTGTTGGGCTCAAAGGGGACCTCTTCAGGACCGCCCTTAACGGAGCGCTTTGAACTACCAGTAAGATACAATTCACACAAGCAACCTTGTTTACTGATTCAAAACATTCGCCCCAATAAAACATACCATTTTAATGTTTGATAGGATTCCAAGCCTTTAGATAAATTTTAGATTACCGTATGAATATGAGTAAAGCATACTCGTGAGTGAGTATCTGCACGTCAATACTCACGAGTGAGTGTGAGTTGTACAGCGCTTACTCAAATGTGAGTAATACTCACAGTGAGTTTAAGGTGTACTGCTCATACTCACTCGTGAGTTTGACTAGTTGTGTGAGTACTCGCTCATTTCGCAACACTGTATTACATTGTGTTCCATTATTGAGTATATATTTATATATCAGCAATCGCATTGGCATTATATTACTGTCATAATTCTTTAGGTCAGGAAAGGACTCGACAGCGAATAATACTCACTCAAATTGTTCACAAATCAATACCTTATTTCAGGTTGCTACATTAAATAGGACTTCATAAGATTTAAGCATATTATTATATTGATATTTCCATAATTCAATGCTATATTCCCTCATAAGGGTTCGTTCAAATATAACGTATCGCAAGGGGGGGAAGTGGTTCTAGCACTGTGTTACGCTTCATACAAAATTTCAAATTTTCTCATACAAAAGTAGTTACGTCGAGGAGGGAGGGGATCTGAAATAGTCAAATTTAGCGTTACGTAATATTTGAATGAACCCTAACAAATTATACTATTGACTATATAACTATGCTGGGTTGGGAGGGTGCATCAGGGCATCATTGAAGTTGTAACTGTACGACGGAGTGGTTGCCAACCGGAGTGAGGTGAGAAGTAACTATAACATCCTTGTAGATGGGTTCTTCTATCCCAACAGTTGCAATGGATTTGACGCGCCCTTCTTATAACAAACCATCCCGTAGAAAGCTTGACAAGTAATGTGAATTTCATTATTCACCTTGTTGGATCATACTGTTGGAAGGAGATTCTCTTAAACCCGCGGATTTCGCGTAAGTGTATCTACTTACGGGTCCGCCACACTCCCTTTTGGCCCTTCATACAGCGGTATGTTGAATTCAAAGTGGTAATGAAATTTAATCTTTACTGTTAAGTGGAACTGCATGCAGAGCAAGACTCAAGCTAGGATGGTGGCTACCTACATACATACATACATACATACATAAAAATTATGCTTATGTTTTTCTGCAAGCTGGCGCTAATAGATACATATTCGCACAGGATCCTAGACAACCTGAGCGACAAACGTCCTCAAAAAACTAAACTTCTTTTGAGATGAATGGCTTGATGCAATATAATGACAAACAATACCAATACTTCTTATTTGATGGATAATTTACTTCAGAATTCACTCACCAGGTGGTGAAAGTATAGCTTCAAAGATTACATATGGATAAGACTTTCCAACCACATTTCAAAAATGTAATATACATTTGTTAGGTACTTGATATCTCGATCTAGAGAAAATATTCTAAGTTGATGACTTCGGCAGATTTATTTATATGAAAGTAATTTTTCAATTTCAATAATCTCTGATTTGAAATAATCTCACTAGATGGCGCTCCTGCAAATTCAATTTATTTTGCCGACATCTCAGTTCAACGAAAAGATATAATTTTGGTATTTTCTGTAAAGATGTTCGTCTGACTAAGCGTTACCCGTTGATGTAGTTATTATTGATTAATACTCCTACAGGGTGGCAACGGGGTATACTTTACTGATAATTTTGGCCCAGTGAAACATACAAAGTCGGCATCTTTGACAAAATCGCACTAATTATTAAGAGCCAGCTTATCTAAAAAAAAAACATGTTCGAAAACACCTCACTTGATGCCTTCCAAGGTTTCTTCAGGTGTTTTTCTACAAATACCTTTAGGGATCCTGGTATTTCTCAGGGATTCTCTCAGGATGCCTTCATGATGTTCCAGTAATTGCATCAGGGGTTCTATAAAATTGTCTCCAAAAATTCCATCGATGATTGCTCCAGGGATTCTCATATGAATACCTTCAGGAATATCTTCCGGAATTTCAGAAGGAACTCCTTCTGGCTTTTTTTTTTCGAAAATAAATACAGGGATTGTTTCAGTGATTCTTGTCAAGGTTCCTCCGGGGCTTTATCTAGAAGATCCATCTATCCTCCGGATTTTTTTTTTTTTTCAGGAATACCTCCAAGGATTGTTTTAGGAACTCCACCAGCGATTCAACTAAAAATTCACAGAAAAATCCCTCGCAAGTATCCCTCCTGGAATTCCTTCCATGATGCAAGAATATTCCCTGGAAGTCCTCCAGGAATTGCTTCCGGGATTCCTCTAAGATATAAAATTTAAATGCTATTTAGCACCACTATGTCTGGGTTGTGCGACGTCATAATCTATTGGTGCACTCTAAATTTACTATAAAAAATCTCTATAAATAATAAGCATCCCAATGTACGGCAGATATAAACTGTACATGCGCATTAGCGTCACCAAATGGCAGAGCTCCGAATCCAATGGCTCATCAATTGTGAATGTTTACCCTACCGAACAATTTCAAAGACACCAGCTATCTAAGAAACCAGAATCCTGAGATATATGAGATATAATACTTGTATGCTCACTAGCGCCGCCTTGTGGTGAAGTATCAAATCAATTTGCCGAAGACACCAACTCTACTAGTAGTCAGGAGCTTGCGGTATATGAGATGATAATTTCTTCAGTGTTACATCTGTTTGACTGTGACGTCTCTTTGAGCTCATTCAAATCATACGTAACGCGAAATTTGAACATTTTAGAACTCCTATCGTAAAGAGTGAGTCGATAATTATTGTGCCATTTTCAAACTAACGTAACTTTTTTCCTACTTCACCGAAATCAACCAAATTTTGCACAGTTTCTCCTTATAGTCTGATGTTTACATATGCTCAATTGAGCAGTTATCAGTGAGATTCCGATGAATATAGAATAAATTTAGTTAACAGGTCTCAAAAAGATGTTGTACAATCCCATGCTTAAATCTAAAATTATAGTATCGCGCCTTGGAACAAATAATGATTATACATTATCGAATCATCTTAATGCTCGTCAATAGGTTTCAAGAATGGTTGTCAGTGAAACATAAGCTTGGAGCTGGGTGAAAACCAGGCACGATGCGCATAAACAAACCAGAGAGCTTTAATTATTTGTTTCAGGTGGAACCTGAACATGGCCACACGGAGGGCGTCAATCTAAAATGTCTTGAATTTGAACTAAAACGCATCAAAAATTTGAACCGATACCAAAAAGTTGAAAAACATATATATACTAAACTACTGTAAAAACTTGGTTTCATTTCGTTAACTGTAGACAATTTGCGAATCAGTTGAAGGTAGGGTGGCACAATAATTAACGACTCACCCTTTAACGTAACATTTGAACGACCCCTTTGAGCCGCAGGACATGTATATCTACCCATCTACATAAGTGCAATTTACCCTATTGTTTTGAGCGTCTTGTACGCTTGTTAGGTACGTTTCATCCTATTGATTGGGAGCATTTTGGAATGCTATCTAGCGCCACCTAGCGGTTATTTCTTGTACTAAATTGTTTATCACTAGATAGACCTTGACATACCTAACATCCATGCTGAAAACATCACCCTTTTGAAATGTAAGGATCACGAGATATACGAGAACATATGTTGGGGTCCAATGTACCCCACGGTCCCAAAACGAGCCTGCATTTAAGGTATCCATTTGAGGGTTAAGGATGCCTGGTAAGGATGGTATTACAGCTGAACTCATCAATATCTCAGAAAAAATGGCTACCTGTCTGCACCGGTTGATAGTCAGGATCTGGGAAACCGAACAGCTAACGGAGTAGTGGAAGAAAGGGGTAATCTGTCCCATTCACAAGATAGGCGACCATTTGGAATGTGAGAACTTCAGAGCAATCACTCTTTTGAATGCTGCCGACAAAGTGCTATCCCAGATCATCTATCGTCGTCTGTCACCAAAAACGAACAAATTCGTGGCAAGTTATCAAGCTGGCATTATTGACGACCGGTCGACAACGGACCGTACGGCAAATCATCCAGAAATGCTGCGAATACCAGGTTCCAACGCATCACATGTTCATCGACTTCAAGGCGGCATACAAGAGTATCGACCGAACAGAGCTATAAAGAATCGTGAACCAAAAGGGCTTTCCTGGGCAGCTGACTCGACTGATTAAAGCAACGATGGAAGGTGTGCAAAACTGCGTACGGATTTCGGATGAACTATCCAATTCATTCGAATCTCGCCGGTAACTGCGACAAGGTGACGGACTCTCATGCCTACTCTTCAACATCGCTCTAGAAAGTGTGATGCGACGAGCCGGGCACAACAGCCGGGGAACAATTTACACAAAATCCGGTCAATTTGTGTGCTTTGCGGACGACATGGACATTATCGCTAGAATATTTGGAACGGTGGCAGAGAGCTGTACACTGTAACCGGTACGCCAAGCGTCCGTTACTTTGTATATAATAGTAGATACTAAATGTAAATAACTTTGTAAATATTTCTTTAAACTTTAATAATGAATTCACATCATGACCCTTGTTTATTAAATTTAATTACTACTGTAGGATGTAAATATATTAATGAATGTTGGAATGCGCCTAATCAATATGCAATAAGTTGAACACTCGGTAACGCACCGCGATTTCCAGGAGTTACAAGGTCAAGAAGTAGAGTAATGATTAACGATACCGAGCATAAGAGTTCGTAACAAATCCGAAGGTCAGGTTCAGTTCGTGTCCTTGGGTTGGATGGGGAAATGGGAAAGCTAGATCTAATGGAACTGGCAAGAGCGAGATGCAATCAACCCTTAAGAAATAATTAACGACTCTTTCGTAATTGTTCGGGGTTGATGTGTTTCCGGTTAATTTAGGTTCTTAGCTTTCCTATCTGAGGACCAACGTAGACTCTGGCATTTGCCCGGAGACTCGAAAAAGTGTTGGAAGTGTGGCTCTGCCTGTGATCGCGAAAATCGAATAGCTAAAACCCAAAGTCAGTTGACTACCAATAGGATAATAAATTGTGTGTGTTAGTTAGAAACTCAAGAAAGCCGTACGACGGCTTTCTATCTCCAGTTTAGATTTGATTTTGCCAACCGCCATCATCCCAGCCACATTGATCCATCGAGATTTCTGGTGTGCAAATTGGCTGACCACCGTCACCACGGTCAGTCGGGCCAACCGTCATCAACGTGCCCAAGCGAGCCGATCCACGTGGAGTGGGTCCGCATTTACCTTTCGAGGTTCGATTCCGCCGTACTAGGTGCCAGCCCTTAGCCCTAGTAGCGTGCAAAGCGAGGAGGAGAAGTTTGACGCCCCCCACCGTGTGAACCACTTGATCGACTACCAGGACACCATGTGATCGAAGAGGCGAACGATCGACCACGTTCCCGTATCATCAAAAACAGGCGCCTGTAAGTACAAATAGAGCTCTATATTTCTTTTTTTGTCCGTGTGCACATGCGACCGACGATCGAATCGATTCGTCAATGAACGACCGGCTGTGATTTTGCGGCGTTCTGAAATTTGCCCGTCGGCGAGAGATTTTTGCTAGCGTTTTGTTTCTGGAATACAATAGATGGTTGGAGATAAAGCGGAGTGAGACACGCACAGAATAGGATAGGGAATAGGATAAGAATTGAATTCGAAATGCGACATGAAATAAACCTTGTGAACTAGAGTATCGCTGTTCAAGACTATTAGAATAATAAATTATCCCTTAGATTCCCTTCCGGAACTTGAAGCATGGTTATTAATTTCATGAAAGATTTCACTGCGCGCGCTTAGATTTGAATTTTGAATGGAGTGAAGTTTTCTATGAAGGTTGGACAGATTTCCAGATCGGTTTCGGTTTTTGGTTTGAGTGATGGGTAAACTTCCGATGATGAGATGTGAAAGCTTTCCGGAAACATTTCATAACCGTTTCAATTAGGGGAGAGTCGTTAGTTATGGTATTTCGAAGAGATTGTCATCTGTAAGACTAATGTGGGTGAAATTGGGGACAGCCGAACCGTTTTCTTATCCTTTCCAAGGATCGAACTGAACCTACCTGAGGTTAGGTCTCATACCGGGCAATCGAACGTGCGAATGGTCCTCAATAGAGGTGGCGCATAAGCCATTCGTTATACAACGGAATGCGGCTCGGTAGTCCCATGCGTGTTCTTTTGGAGTGTTAGTCCCTTATTGAGGAGTAGACCGCCAGTCGTTCCCAAACGACTTTTTGGCGTGCTACATTTTGGCGCCCAACTAAAAGTACGAATCCTGATATATTGATGAATTTGAGTGAATACTGATAGTTTTAGGTTGTGAATTCGGAATGTAAAATTATTTCATGCTTATATCTTATTTGGGTATTTTGTTTATTCGGATATTCGGATCATTGGAATTCTTTTTGAGTAAGTGCATTTTTTTTCTTTCTTTATTATACAATTACATTTTCTTTACATTTTGGTTTTTTTTTTCTTTTTCATTTGTGTTGCTATTATTTGTATATAAATTATTTTAGTTAGATAAATAGGTTGAAATTACAATATACTTGAATTTGGTGAATTATTTTCTAAAAAAAAAAAAAAAATGGGAGCAAAATTTCCTCATGCTGATCATCTATTGGATGACGAAATAGATTATGAACTAAAGCTGCGAAATTTTGTGGAAGAGTTAGGGAAAGATTTAAAGGTGAAACAAAGACTGCTTAGAAGAATTTTCTTAAAAGATGCGAAGGAAAATCGTGAATATCGATCTCCGTATACTATTGATCAAGAATTTGAGTTGATTGCCTCACGAGTGAACAGTATAAGGTGTAAGCTGGCCAAAACTCCGGATATAAAATTAGTTTCTCGTTTAAAACATTACTATTGGCGTGTCCAATGGTGCAACGCGGACAATGAAGAAGCATTGAAGATGAAAGAGTTGCTATTTGGAAACATTTCAAACCTACTCGCGGAACAAAATGCACTTGAACCGTTGCAAAATGCAAGCCCAGATGATGAGTCATTGGAAGAAACCGATACTGAACTTTCTGAAACTGAGAAATCGGGAGCAGTAGGCGGAAAGAATGTGTTAGTGACACCTTTAGGTGAGCCTCAGCTGACTAATGCAGATAATTTTCTTTCCTTAATTGGGCCTGAGATACCTCATAATACAACAATAACAGGGGCTACCAGGAAACGTAATCTAGGCAATAGCTTGGTTACAGGCAATAGCGACTTTAACAGAGATAGTGAAACAGAGCCAATGAGAGCTAGGATAGCCGAGTTGGAAGCTCAGATACAATCCTTAACTGTACTATTAACTGCGCCGGTAAGCCAAAATAATCCTTCGGAACAGGTACGGAATGAGGGACACGATTCACGGCAGCAGAATTATTTCGAGGTTGGTAGGACTAGTAACGACGATAGAACCGATGGTGGTAGCGAAAGAAATAGCCAGAGAGGAAATCAACAGTTCATCAGAGAAGACAGAGGACAATATGACAGGAAAATTGAAAAATGGAATCTTCACTTCGGTGGAGATTCAAGATCAACTTCGTTAGAGGATTTTATTTACAAGGTGAAAGTCTTGGCGAGTATGAACAGAATTCCCGACAATCAATTACTTAGCAACATCCACTTGCTATTAAGAGGTGATGCGTCAAATTGGTTTTTTACATATTACCAGCCCTCGTGGACTTGGAGCATTTTCGAAACGAGAATTCGGTTCAGGTTTGGTAACCCTAACCAGGACCAGGGTAATAGACAACGAATTTACGACAGGAAACAACAAAAAGGTGAAACTTTTATCGCCTTCGTAACAGAAATAGAGCGCCTCAACAAACTGTTGACTAAACCTTTATCCAACCACCGAAAATTTGATATCGTGTGGGAGAATATGCGACCACACTACCGCTCTAAGTTGGCGTGTTTTTCCATAAGAGATTTGGATCAGTTGGTTCAGGTCAACTATCGGATAGATGCAAATGATCCTTCTCTACACCCAATAGGACCAAAGTACTCGGTACACAATATAGAAAATCAGGACGTTAGCGAATCTGAAGATGAGGAAGTAAATGCCATTGGAAGAAGACCAGTTAGGAATCAACACCAGGAAACGACTCAGAACAGGGGTTCCCAAGGTACAGGTAGAGTAGCGCAAGTAGAAGCAACGTCGAGGACACCAATGTGCTGGAATTGCCGTCAGCAAGGGCATTTTTGGCGGGAATGTAGAGAATCTAAAACTACATTCTGTTATGTATGTGGAAACCCTGGCAAAATTTCATCGACGTGCGATAAACATCCACGCCGAACTGCACCAGTTCAGGTGTCAGAGACAACACAGAACTCGGGAAACTAAGGAAGGAATGCGGCAAAGGGAACTCTAGCATTCCAACCTGTCAACCCGTTCCCTCTCCTAATTCGATTCCATACACAGACCCTTTGGAAAGTTTGTTAGAAATCAGAATACAGACTAATCGATGCCCACATATCAGAGTTAGGATCTTCAACGAAGAAATTGAGTCCTTGTTAGATTCTGGAGCTAGCATTAGCGTAACCAATTCTAAGCAGCTCATTGAAAGCCACGGGTTAAAAATATTGGCTTCTCCTATCAGAATTTGCACAGCTGACAAAACTCCATACTCCTGCGTCGGTTATGCGAACGTCCCAATTACCTTTAAGGAAGTTACGAGGGTAGTTGCGGTGGTCATAGTACCGGAAATAACTAGAAAACTGATTTTAGGCGTTAACTTTTGGGAAGCTTTTAAGATTAAACCCATGATGATTGGAACGAACGGTTTAGAAGAGGTCGCGGAATTGAGCATAACTGAGGACTCGTTTCCCTCCGATTCGTTTCACTTCTTCGTTCATCCAATTGACACGTTACCAATAGTAGGAAATACAATACCGGATGAGTCATTGGACATACCGGGATTAGACCTACCTGGGGCGTCCGTAACTACGCCCGAAACGGTAGAAACTGAACATGATCTAAACCCACAGGAGCGTCATGAGCTAGAAACCATAGTGAGGCAGTTTCCATGCACAACAGATAACTTCTAGGCCGCACAACCTTATTGCAACACGAAATCGTATTGCGAGAGGATGCCAAACCGAGACGTCAGCCAGTCAATAAATGTTCGCCATCGATTCAAGCTGAAATGGACAGGGAGATAGAACGGTATAAAAAACTAGACGCTATAGAAGAGTGCTCCAGTGAGTGGGCCAACCCTCTAGTTCCGGTTCGTAAAGCGAACGGAAAGCTTAGAGTGTGTCTGGATTCTCGTAGGATAAATGCATTGACGAAGAAAGATTCATACCCGATGCGTGACATGAGGGGAATTTTTCATCGTTTAGGCAGCGCTAGATATTTCTCGGTTATAGATCTCAAAGATGCGTATTTCCAGATTCCTCTCAAAGAGGAATCGCGTGATTTTACAGCATTTAGAACTTCGAAAGGTCTATATCGTTTCAAAGTTTGCCCGTTCGGACTTACGAATGCTCCGTTTAGCATGTGTCGATTGATGGACAAAGTTATAGGGTTCGATTTAGAGCCCTATGTTTTTGTCTATCTAGATGACATAGTTGTGGCAACAAAAACGCTTTCCGAACATTTAAGACTCTTAAAACTGGTGGCAGAACGTTTGAGTAAAGCCAACTTGACTATTTCACTCGACAAATCGCGGTTTTGTCGCAAACAAGTGACCTACCTGGGATACCTGCTAAACGAGAAAGGTGTCGCCATTGACAGCACTAGGATTGAGCCGATCCTTAATTATAGTAGACCCAGAAGCGTGAAGGATATAAGACGTCTGTTAGGTTTAGCGGGGTTTTACCAAAAGTTTATTAAAAACTATAGCAAAATTGTGGCTCCAATATCAGACCTCCTAAAGAAAAATCCTAAAAAGTTCGTGTGGACTGAAGCGGCAGAAGAAGCCTTTCAGGTCTTAAAATCTGCCCTGGTGTCAGCTCCGATACTGATGAACCCTGATTTTTCGCACCCATTTACCATTGAATCCGATGCTTCGGATAATGCGGTTGGGGCAGCGTTAGTGCAGACTATTGAGGGAAACACGAGAGTCGTTGCTTATTTTAGCAAAAAACTAAGCAGCACTCAAAAACGATACGCGAGCGTTGAGAAAGAGTGCTTAGGTGTTTTGCTAGCCATAGAACATTTCCGCCACTTCGTGGAAGGAACGAAGTTCAAAGTGGTAACTGATGCCAGAAGCTTACTTTGGTTATTCACCATTGGTATAGAATCTGGCAATTCAAAGTTACTAAGATGGGCCCTTAAACTACAATCCTACGATATTGAATTGGAATATAGGAAAGGCAAGCTTAACGTAACGGCCGACTGTTTATCGCGATCATTGGAAGCAATCACTGCGACCTCGCTCGATCCAGATTATGACGACCTCATAAAGCAAATTATGAGAGATCCACAGAGTTTTCCAGATTTTCGGGTAATTGATAACCGTATTTACAAACTTGTTAAAAATCAAGGCAAAGTAGAGGACTCACGCTTTCTTTGGAAACAGTATTTGCCTTCGTCTGAACGTGAATCCATCCTGAAAGCAGTCCACGACAAAGCACACCTGGGGTTTGAAAAAACTTTGGCTTCAGTCAGGGAAAGGTATTTTTGGCCACGAATGAGCACACAAGTTAAGACGTTTTGCCGAAATTGCATGACCTGTCAAACGAGTAAGGCCACAAACGTAAATGCAACAGCTCCATTGAATTCTCAGAAGAAAGTAGCAGAATACCCTTGGCAGTTTCTCACCATGGATTACGTTGGGCCACTGCCAGTATCAGGGAAGGGTAGGAGTACGTGTCTCTTAGTCGTAACAGATATTTTCAGCAAATTTGTGATAGTGCAATCGTTCAGGCAAGCAACGGCAGAATCTTTAGTTCCGTTTGTTGAGAATATGTTATTTCAACTGTTTGGGGTCCCAGAGGTCATACTGACCGACAACGGAACCCAATTCATATCTAAATCGTTTCAAGATTTGCTTCAGGAATACCACGTGACGCACTGGCGAACGCCAAACTATCATCCCCAAGTAAACGATGCGGAAAGGGTTAATCGCGTTCTTACGACAGCCATTAGGGCTTCCATAAAAAAAGACCATAATGATTGGGCAAATAATATCCAAATTATTGCCAATGCAATAAGAAACTCCGTACATGAGGCAACGCGTTACTCGCCGTATTTCATAATGTTCGGAAGAAACATGGTATCGGACGGTAGGGAATATCGGCACTTGAGAGATAACGCGGAAGGAAACGAAGGCCTGGTCAACACAGAAAGGGACAAACTGTATAAAGAAATTAGGGAGAACCTTAAAAAAGCTTTTGAGAAGCACTCTCGATACTATAACCTAAGGGCGAATGCTAACTGTCCGACTTTTAAACTAGGAGAAAAATTGCTCAAAAAGAATACGGAGTTATCTGATAAGGGAAAGGGCTATTGTGCGAAGTTGGCCCCTAAATACATCCCAGCGATAGTGAAGAGAAAGGTTGGAGATCACTGCTACGAGTTAGAGGACGAAAAAGGAAAGCGACTTGGCATTTACAACTGCCGTTACTTGAAGAAGCTTACTTTATCGTCCAAATAGTTTTCACGTCTGTTTGAACTATGCAACCTCTTAGAGGCAACCATGCATCTTAGAATGCTCCAAAATACATGTTTGGCATCAATTCTCACTCCTTGATAGGGTTGAGATGGAGGATCAAGCTATGGTACCTTTTCTTAAAAGGACACGATACCCTACCATTAGTGCACTAAAATCCACACTGTGGCATAGTAAACCATCTCCTCGTATATCGAGTCGAGTTTCTTGGATATGTATACTCACAGAGTGGACCAAGCAGTTAAAACCTGCACGAAAACACAACCGGCCATTCTTGAAGTGCTCCTCTATGAGTTGAGCCGTCCCACAAAAACTTTTTAACTACTGGTGACGAACTTCAAGAATGTGCATGGACAAGTAGAAGACTACTCTGAAGAATAAGAGTAGGAGTAGTCGAAGAAAGCAGTAAATTCTCCAACATAAAGCTATGAACCATTGGCGACAATGAGATGATCACGAAAACCCTGACGAGGAAACGGATTTACCGGATTGGACCATAATTGACGAAGGTGATGGTAGTCCTGCCTAACCTGATACGTTCCTAATGTTAGTTATTAGTTATCCTACATTTATATTAGGTTAGTTCTTATAGCTAGTATTAGTAATTTTCATGAATTTCATACCCGCTTTTGTAAATATGTAGATTTTGAATGGAACTCCTTAGTAAAGTTGTATATACGTCATCATTTCGTCCGTCCTCTTCCGTTGTAGATAAGTTTCCTTTGTAGATAGTAGTTTGTAGTCTTCTTCATGATATATTCTTCACCGTCAGGTCGTTTTTCATTCTTGGTGTGGATCTAGTTCGTTCTGGCATCGCAATTTCTTCGGTGGAATTTCGTCCAAATCATAACATCCATTGATCCAGTTCATAGCGTTTCATACATTTCGTCATATTTCCTTCCATTCGTACAATAGCCCGGTCCTTGTTTACATTCCTTCAGCAGAATACCATGCTTTCAGCAGCAGTCAATAGAACAGGCTTTCCTTTGAAAATCCCACGTCGCAGCTCCTAAAATAATAAACCACAAAGCAATTAATTCACTATAATGAGGAAGTATAAGAAATACTCCCCCCGTAATGCACAAAACTCTGATGATTTCACGATTTATTCACGTTTTCAGCCAAATTTCCGTGATTCGTGGTGTTCACGCACGGTTTTCGTTTCCACTTTGTTTTGGTTTGTTCAGTTTGACAGCTCGGTCCGAACCGGTTCTCGCGCGGTGCGTTTAGTACTTGTACCGGTGTGAAGGTAGTGTGAAGCTACTGTGAAGTTTATTCGAGGGGTAAGTGGTGGGTTTAGTTCTTTTCAAATTTCGCTTTATCAGATTTAAATCTGGTGTAGAAGTTTGATTAAGATGTAGTGCTTACGTTTTACGAAGGAAGTGGACAATTTTGCCTGAAGGGAAGCTTCGGGGTGGGCCAGTTCCTTGTAAAATAGTCCGTTGCGGTTAATTCAGTGAATGGATCGGTGCTCAACGCAATGATTGGGGTAGATGCAGAATCTGAATGAGCCTGTTTTGGGGTTTTTGGGATATTACGTGTTTTCATGCAGTTTATAGAAAACTGTTTTGAAGACATATTCTGGTGTGTTGTATGGAAGATTTTCTGGTATGGGTGCGTAGTACATAGCGTACCGTTCGAAACCGTTGGGTATGAGTGTCAGTATTTTTTTTTTTGCCAATTAGTTCTGTTCATTGTTGTGAATATCCGAAGTTTGTTTATAAATGTGGTATGTTTCGTGATTGATGTTAGTAGTAGTTGCATTTGCTGGAGACCGGAGTCGAAAGACGCTGATGGTCAGTAGTAGGCACGTTCATTGTTGCTCGTGTGCTATAGATTGAGGAGGAGTCAGCTCTCGTAGTTGATGATGATATCGTATGACCCCGAATGCGAACATACTTTCAAAAATTTAGGTACTTACCTAGCTTGTGTAGATATTAATTAAATTTTCCCTACGAAAATTTAGTTAAATCAATTTAACTAAATTTTCGTAATTAAGCATGGAGTGATGTAACCGGTACGCCAAGCGTCCGTTACTTTGTATATAATAGTAGATACTAAATGTAAATAACTTTGTAAATATTTCTTTAAACTTTAATAATGAATTCACATCATGACCCTTGTTTATTAAATTTAATTACTACTGTAGGATGTAAATATATTAATGAATGTTGGAATGCGCCTAATCAATATGCAATAAGTTGAACACTCGGTAACGCACCGCGATTTCCAGGAGTTACAAGGTCAAGAAGTAGAGTAATGATTAACGATACCGAGCATAAGAGTTCGTAACAAATCCGAAGGTCAGGTTCAGTTCGTGTCCTTGGGTTGGATGGGGAAATGGGAAAGCTAGATCTAATGGAACTGGCAAGAGCGAGATGCAATCAACCCTTAAGAAATAATTAACGACTCTTTCGTAATTGTTCGGGGTTGATGTGTTTCCGGTTAATTTAGGTTCTTAGCTTTCCTATCTGAGGACCAACGTAGACTCTGGCATTTGCCCGGAGACTCGAAAAAGTGTTGGAAGTGTGGCTCTGCCTGTGATCGCGAAAATCGAATAGCTAAAACCCAAAGTCAGTTGACTACCAATAGGATAATAAATTGTGTGAGTTAGTTAGAAACTCAAGAAAGCCGTACGACGGCTTTCTATCTCCAGTTTAGATTTGATTTTGCCAACCGCCATCATCCCAGCCACATTGATCCATCGAGATTTCTGGTGTGCAAATTGGCTGACCACCGTCACCACGGTCAGTCGGGCCAACCGTCATCAACGTGCCCAAGCGAGCCGATCCACGTGGAGTGGGTCCGCATTTACCTTTCGAGGTTCGATTCCGCCGTACTAGGTGCCAGCCCTTAGCCCTAGTAGCGTGCAAAGCGAGGAGGAGAAGTTTGACGCCCCCCACCGTGTGAACCACTTGATCGACTACCAGGACACCATGTGATCGAAGAGGCGAACGATCGACCACGTTCCCGTATCATCAAAAACAGGCGCCTGTAAGTACAAATAGAGCTCTATATTTCTTTTTTTGTCCGTGTGCACATGCGACCGACGATCGAATCGATTCGTCAATGAACGACCGGCTGTGATTTTGCGGCGTTCTGAAATTTGCCCGTCGGCGAGAGATTTTTGCTAGCGTTTTGTTTCTGGAATACAATAGATGGTTGGAGATAAAGCGGAGTGAGACACGCACAGAATAGGATAGGGAATAGGATAAGAATTGAATTCGAAATGCGACATGAAATAAACCTTGTGAACTAGAGTATCGCTGTTCAAGACTATTAGAATAATAAATTATCCCTTAGATTCCCTTCCGGAACTTGAAGCATGGTTATTAATTTCATGAAAGATTTCACTGCGCGCGCTTAGATTTGAATTTTGAATGGAGTGAAGTTTTCTATGAAGGTTGGACAGATTTCCAGATCGGTTTCGGTTTTTGGTTTGAGTGATGGGTAAACTTCCGATGATGAGATGTGAAAGCTTTCCGGAAACATTTCATAACCGTTTCAATTAGGGGAGAGTCGTTAGTTATGGTATTTCGAAGAGATTGTCATCTGTAAGACTAATGTGGGTGAAATTGGGGACAGCCGAACCGTTTTCTTATCCTTTCCAAGGATCGAACTGAACCTACCTGAGGTTAGGTCTCATACCGGGCAATCGAACGTGCGAATGGTCCTCAATAGAGGTGGCGCATAAGCCATTCGTTATACAACGGAATGCGGCTCGGTAGTCCCATGCGTGTTCTTTTGGAGTGTTAGTCCCTTATTGAGGAGTAGACCGCCAGTCGTTCCCAAACGACTTTTTGGCGTGCTACAACACCCGCCTGAAACGCGAAGTAGCAAAGGCCGGACTAGTGGTGAATGCCTCTAACACAAAGTAAGTACATGTTGGTAGGCGGAACCGATCCGTCTGGGTAGTAATGTTACGATAGACGGGGATACTTTCGAGGTGGTGGAGGAATTCGTCTACCTCGGATCCATACTGACGGCTGCCAACAACTTGAGTCGTGAAATTCGAAGGCGCATCATCAGCGGAAGTCGGGCCTACTACGGGCTCCAGAAGAAACTGTGGTCCAAAAAGATTCTCTCACACACCAAATGCAACATTTCCAAAAGCTAATATTAAGACCGGTGATCCTCTACGGACACGAGACATGGACCATGATCGAGGAGAACCTGCAAGCACTCGGAGTTTTCGAACGACGCGTGCAAAGGAAACGGGCGCGACCGAGGATGGAGAACGGCAGCCACAAACCGAGTGTTGTAGCGTAGGGTAGTGGACGTATTTTTGCCCAGGGCATGTATTTTGGCCCACCCTAGGATTTTTATTACATTTATTATATAATCTCTACAAAATCTTGGCAAATTCATATTGGAAGTTCCCATAATCATTTGACAAGATTTGGTAGAGGTTATAATATGATAAATGTAATTAAAAACCCAGGGCGAGCCAAAATACATGCCCTGGGCCAAAATACGTCCACTACCCAACTTGTTGATTATGTCTTGTCTTAAAGTGATGTTGAAGAAATAAATGTATGTATGTACCTGCAAAAAAATACGAATCACCTGACCGATATTTTGAAGAGGGCGCCAGTTCGAGTTCCAC
>NC_085137.1:244726493-244758614 GCF_035046485.1 Aedes albopictus | reverse complement strand
TCAGAGTTTTGTTTAACCCGTTAACGCCCATGGTGTCCCACAATTTAAATCTTCAAATAAATTTGTTATCAAAGGTCGAGTTCCAATAAAATAAACATGATTTGACGAAAAAAATGGAAGTCTATGGTGTAGTTCAAAAAAAAAATCTTCATTGTAGGTCCTCAATATCTGATAATTTTCTCGAGTTCTATTTCAGCACAAATTCTACGCTATCGTAATATTCTGATCCGTATAGATACAATACAGCTCTAAACAAGTGAAAGAGATAATAACCACTCAAAAAGAATAGAAAAAGGACTTTTAAATTGGGGTAGAAATATAGCCCGATAAACGCCTAAAAGTATGCAATGCATGGTTCTTGAAATTTCATGTAATTTTGACTGCAGTGTTCAACATATCTCATTTTTTTAACAAATCAAATAAAGAGAGCTCACTATGTGTAGCATAACCAAACGTTCAAATACTGTAGAAGTTAGATTTCACAGAGATAATCATTTCTAATACACTCTTTGGCGAGCGTTCGTGCGAGACAGTCGCAACTTTTCGTTCGTCCGGTTTGTCTCCCGATACTATCCAGTTCGGTGGCTTTTTCCAGTGCTAGTTTTCCGAGTGATCAAGTGTTGAAGTGAAAATCCCTAGTGGGACGCGTGCGGTTGGCTAGGCCACAATTTTTGCCGCAAAAGTTCGTTTAGTTTGAGTAAAGTTCACGTTTTCATTTTATCACGTGGCGCATTGACCGATTATCGAGCACATCAGTGCAGCACCCCCCGCACACCGCGCCGCTCGCGCGGCCGTGATCGGCTTCTTCCAGTGAGTACCCAAGCTCATCGTCGTCGACAGCAGCAGCCCACCGAGAGAAGAGCAGAGAGCGTTCAACCGCCGCACACCAGCGCAGCGTCGGGCGCTCAGCAGCAGCTCGCATCCTCCCTGTGCGGGCCATCCGATCGCTTGGACCTGTCGTCGTCGAGCCTGTGGCTAAACAGAGTGCACAAAGATAAGTACATAAAGTTACCTCTCGTTGTTCCCCCCTCTCCACTGACTCTTTGATTAGATTTAATTTGGTACATAAGCAGTTTTTTCTCACTTTTCCTGTAGCGTTAATTTTGTCCCTTGTTTTTTGATTATTTCTCGTCCCTGTGATAGTTGTAGTTTAAGATTTGTGAGTGACCCGTGGTGGTAGTTAGCTACCACAATGGGCGATGATGATGATGGCGGGGGAACATCGTACCGCATCAACGAAGCTTCGTTATTGGCATCGGACTGCTCGAGCCAACAAGGCAATGTAAATGCTAATCCCTTTGTCTCCCTTCACCCTGGTGCTTCTGCAATGGACACCAACAGTAAATCTGTTTCGACGTCCCCCCGCCTCAAGGCCTACCCTCCCGACTTTGGCGGGCCATATGTTGTTTTCTTCCGACCCAAAGGCAAACGTTTGAACACCGTTCAAATCAGCAAGGATCTGACTAAGCGGTATTCTTCCGTTGTCTCCATTGACATGGTCGGTACAGCTAAGCTTCGGGTGACAGTAGGCGACCGAAAACACGCTAATGAGATTGTGGCCTGCGAGTTGTTTACACTTGAGTACTTCGTTTACCTACCAAGCGCGTCGATAGAGATTTCGGGGAAGGTCGCCGACGCATCTTTGACCTGTGAAACGATCATGCAAGGCTGTGGTCGTTTCCATAACCCTTCTCTTCCTCCTGTCCAGATACTGGATTGCCGGCAACTGCATTCGGTGTCCCAGGAGGGCGAGAAGAAGGTTTACACACCATCTGAAGAATTTTCTGTGACCTTCTCCGGTTCTGCATTACCAGATCTGCTGGTGATTGGCAAACTTCGACTACCTGTGAGGCTGTATGTACCTAAGGTAATGAATTGCATCAATTGCAAGCAGCTGGGCCACACCGCCCAGTACTGCAGCAATAAACCTCGCTGTGCAACATGCGGGGAGAGACATGTGGACGGTGCGTGTAAAACGCCGCCCAAGTGTGTTTATTGTGGCAGCGACCGTCCACATGATCTGATTGATTGCCCAAGGTACATACAGCAGAAAAAACATCAAAAACGATCGTTGCAGCAGCGATCACGGCGAAGCTACGCCGAAATGCTGAAAAAAGCTGCCCCGACCGTTGAATCCCGTAACATCTACTCGTCTTTATCTCTCGATGATCAGGGCTCTGACTCTGAGGTCGGGGACGGGGTTCCCTTTGTTTTCAAGGGTGAAACGAGGAAACGGATGAGGCTCCAGAGACCCACCAAAAAACCTCGGAATCTGCCTAGCAGCGACCCCCAACCCACCATGACAAATTTGAAGAGTGGTAAGAAAGCCACAAAACGTTCCCCTCCGGGATTCAAAATCCAGGACGAACGAGACTTTCCATCACTCCCGGGAACATCTAAAATCCCAGATGTCCCACGTTTTTCGAATTCTCAACCGGAAAGACAGCATTCGGAGCACCAGGAGCAACCTCAGGGTGCGCCATTGTTTACGCTCTCTGGCATTGTAGACATCATCCTCAGCTTCTTCAATGCTTCAGACTCCGTGAAGAACATTGTAAAAGGACTTCTTCCTTGCGTGACCCCTCTTTTGAAGCAGTTGGCTTCTAAAATGCCCCTCCTTGCGACAATCGTATCTTTCGATGGCTAATTTAACCACCGAGGTCGAAGATACGATTTCGGTTCTACATTGGAACTGTCGTAGTATTACACCGAAATTAGACGTTTTTAAATTTTTAGTTTACAATTTACAATGCGATGTTTTTGCACTATCCGAAACATGGCTGACACCTGATGTAACCTTACCTTTTCCCGATTATAATATCATTCGCCTTGATCGATCCGACTCTTACGGAGGGGTGCTTCTAGGGATCAAGAAGCAGCACTCATTTTACAGAGTCGATTTTCATCCGATGACAGGCATTGAAGCCGTCGCATGTGAGGTGACTATCCGAGGTAAAACCCTCAGTGTTGCCTCCATATATCTTCCACCGAGAACTGCAATATTTCGCAGGGATCTCGCCCACTTCTGCTCGGTTATGCCCGAGCCTCGGCTGCTCATGGGAGATTTCAACTCCCATGGTACAGGCTGGGGGGAACTGTACGATGACAGCCGTTCAACGTTGATATATGACCTCTGCGACGACTTCAACATGACAATTTTGAATACCGGAGAAGTTACACGAGTGGCACCTCCAGCTCAAGATGGCAGCCCTAGAAACAGCCGATTAGACCTCTCAATCTGTTCGAGCTCACTATCGCTGGAGTGTACATGGAAGGTTATCCAGGATCCTCATGGTAGTGATCATCTGCCGATTGTTGTTTCTATTTCCAATGGGTCACATCAACCTCCATCTATCGACATCGCCTACGATCTCACCAAGCACATTGACTGGGAGAAGTACGCAGAAGCAATTATCGACGGTGAACAATCGGTAGAAGTCCTTCCACCGCGGGAAGAGTATCAGTTTCTATCTGAACTGATCATCAGTAGTGCGCGTCAGGCACAACGTCGACCAGTGCCAGGTCCGTCGGTTCGCAGGAAACCCCCCAATCCGTGGTGGGATAGTGAGTGTACAGAAATATATCGCGAGAAATCCGCGGCGTTCAAAGAGTTTCGGAAACGCGGTTCGGTCGAAAACTTCAAGCGGTTCGCTTCCCTTGAAAGCAAGTTCAAGAACTTGATCAAGGCGAAGAAATGCGGTTACTGGCGTCGGTTCGTCGAGGGTTTGTCGCGCGAGACTTCGATGAGAACTCTTTGGAACGTCGGTAGAAGAATGCGTAACGCGTCGTCGGTCAACGAGGATCGAGAAAGCTCTCCTCGATGGATCCTCAAGTTCGCAAAAAAAGTTTGTCCAGATTCCGTGCCCGTGGAGCGAATAATTCGTGATGTTTCCGACGATAGGGACGACATGGATAGGCAGTTTTCAATGATTGAATTCTCACTTGCTCTTCTTTCATGTAACAATTCCGCTCCAGGAATGGATCGAATCAAGTTCAACTTGCTTAAAAACCTCCCCGACGTCGCTAAGAGGCGCTTGTTGAACTTGTTCAATCAGTTCCTGGATAACAACATCGTTCCGGATGATTGGAGACAAGTGAGGGTGATAGCTGTTCAAAAACCCGGGAAACCCGCGTCGGATCATAATTCGTACCGTCCAATCGCGATGTTGTCTTGTCTACGGAAGCTGTTGGAGAAGATGATTCTCTTTCGACTGGACAAATGGGTTGAATCGAATGGCATGTTGTCAGACACACAGTTTGGTTTCCGCAGAGGCAAAGGTACGAACGACTGTCTTGCGTTGCTTTCTTCAGAAATTCAGCTTGCCTTTGCTCAAAAGCAGCAAATGGGCTCAGTGTTTTTGGATATTAAGGGTGCTTTTGATTCAGTTTGTGTCGATGTTCTTTCCGACAAACTACACGACTGTGGCCTTTCCCCAATTCTTAACAACTTTTTGTATAATTTGCTGTTTGAGAAGCAGATGAGTTTCGCTCATGGTGACTTGACAGTTTCACGAATTAGCTACATGGGCCTCCCCCAGGGTTCATGCCTAAGCCCCCTTCTTTACAACTTTTATGTTAGAGACATAGATGATTGTCTCATGGAAAATTGCACGTTAAGGCAGCTTGCGGATGACTGTGTTGTCTCTGTAACGGGATCAATAGCAGTCGATCTGCAAGGACCACTACAGGATACTTTGGACAATTTGTCTACTTGGGCTCTCAAGCTGGGTATCGAGTTCTCTCCGGAGAAAACTGAGATGGTTGTCTTTTCTAAAAAACACAAACCGGCAAAGTTTCCGCTCGTTCTGATGGGTAAGACAATCACTCATAGCATGTCTTCACAATACCTCGGCGTCTGGTTCGACTCCAAATGCACCTGGGGGAAGCACATTGTGTATCTGATACAGAAATGCCAAAAACGAATCAACTTTATGCGAACTATTACCGGAACATGGTGGGGAGCACACCCGGAAGATCTGATCAGGCTGTACCAAACAACCATTCTATCGGTTTTAGAATACGGTAGCTTCTGTTTTCAAGCCGCGGCGAAAACACACTTGCTGAAGCTTCAACGGGTTCAGTACCGTTGCCTTCGGATCGCGTTAGGTTGCATGAACTCGACTCACACAATGAGTTTAGAGGTACTTGCTGGTGTACAGCCTCTGACAGACCGCTTTGCGGAGTTGTCGTTCCGGTTCCTCATCCGATGCGAGGTTGTGAATCCGTTGGTCATAGAAAACTTCGAAAAGCTGCTCGAACAGAATCCCAAACTCGTTTTATGAGTGTGTACTACTGGTACATGACGCTGGAGGTAAGCCCATCTCCGGTTAACACCAATCGTGACAACTTCTCAGACTTCGACAGCTCCTCTGTGGATTTTGATCTCTCTATGAAGGATGAGATCACCGGTATACCGGAATCTTTTCGTTCCATAGGTATTCCACAAATTTTTGCAAGTAAGTTCGGGCATGTTAGCGGGGCCAGACAGTTCTTCACAGATGGTTCCAAAACCGATGATTCGACTGGATTCGGTGTCTACAACGAATTTCATAGCGCCACCTTTATGCTTCAAAAGCCATGTTCGGTATATATTGCTGAGCTAGCGGCTATATACTACACCTTAGAGTACATTCGCACTCTCCCACCTGAGCACTACTTCATTTTTACCGACAGTCTAAGCTCTCTGGAGGCTGTTCGGTCAATGAAACCGATGAAGCACTCAGCGTACTTCCTGAAAGGAATACGCCAAGTCTTGAGTGCTTTGTCCAAACGCTCATACATCATCACCATAGCTTGGGTCCCTTCACATTGCTCAATTCCGGGCAATGAGAAAGCGGACTCTCTGGCTAAGGTGGGCGCTAGCGAAGGCGATATTTATGAGCGTCAAATCGCCTTCGACGAATTTTTTGAATTGGCCCGTCAGGAGACCTTGATCAGCTGGCAACACAAATGGAGAGATGGAGAGATGGGTAGATGGTTGCACTCCATCATTCCACAGGTGTCGAAGAAGCCATGGTTCAAAGGGTTGGATTTGAGCCGCGATTTCATTCGTGTAATGTGTCGGTTGATGTCCAACCACTATTTGTTGAACGCACATACCTTCCGTGTTGGGCTCTCAGAAAGCAATCTCTGTGTCTGTGGCGTGGCTTACCAGGATATCGAACATGTCGTGTGGGGATGCAATGAGTATCGTGAGGTCAGATCTGAGCTACATGAAATTCTCCGGGTCCGAGGAAAACAACAGAAACCCGTTAGAGAAGTGTTGGCAGGACTTGATTTGGAATACATGAACCTGATTTACCAGTTTTTGAAACGTGTTGATGTCAGAGTTTGATGTAGTACGTTCCTTGTTTTCGTTGTCCGCCTTTTGGTTTTGTTGTTCGCCCCTGTCTGTCGTCACCCCCTTCCGTTTGTCCTCTTCTTGTCGTTTTCTACCGATAAAGTCCTTTCTTTTTGGTTCCGTTACAGATATGGACAATTTGTCCCATCAAAGTTTTAGTATAAGTTAGCAAATAATTTAGTTTTAAACCCATAAATCCGTCCTTCCCATTTTTTTTTTCTTCAATCCTTAACCTCGAAACAGCCGCGAGTACTTCGGCTTCCCAAACTAACATAGTTTTAAGGCAGTAATAAATTGTAAAATGTATAACCATTGTAAAAAAACAAAAGATTTCGGCTCAGTTATGCCCATGTGGCGCCCGAGCCTTCCAAATAAACGAATAAGTAAAAAAAAAATCATTTCTAATAAAGTAATTGAGTTTTGCCTTCAGCACCACAAACTCTCTTTACGTATTCACCATACGTAAACGTTTCAGAAATTTTGAAATTTTGAATCTGTGAAGTAATTCCAGAAGAAATCTGTGAAAGAATGCTGGTTAAAATATCTGAAAGAATCCCTTCAGGATTTTCTGAAGCAATTCTGGCAGAAATCCCTGAAGTTATTCCTGAAGCAATCTCGTAAAGAATACCTGATGGAATCCTTAGAGAGATCATGACAAGAATGCCGGCCAGAAGCTGAGCTGGCTTTCCTGCAAGAACCATAGAAGATGTCTCTATGATCTAGAATTGCCTAAAAAAATCTCGGTAGAGACATATATTTTTTCATATTTTTTTCGGGAGGAATCCTTTATGGAATAACAGGAAAAAGGAATAATCCTGGAAGGAATCTTTGAAGGAATTTCAGCACAAAAGGAATGCAGAAAAGAATAAATAAAACAATCCTTTCAGGATTTTCCTAAGTAACACCTGCAAAAATCCCTGAAGAGAACTCCGGAGCAATCCGTACAGCAATCTCGCAAGCAATATCTGAAGGAATCTCGGGATTAAACCTGAGAAGATTCTCGAAAGGAATGCCTGAAGAAATCCTGGAAAGAATTCCTGAAGGTTTCTGAAAAAAGAACCGCAGCTCATCTAATCTCAATTCAATTCTTCACCCTACTCTCTAGCCTCCACCTTACTGTCTTTTTTGCCCTCTACCTATTCCAACCCTCTATCCTACGCTCTATCTTAACCTTCAATCCTACCATCTGCTCTACCCTCTACACTATCCTCTACCATAACCACTGCCCTATCCTTTACAGTACCCTCTAGTCTATATTTTGCTTAATCGTACCGTCTACCCTACTCTCCACCCAAGCATTTTTCTTACCCTCAACCCTACTCTCTATCCTAGCCTCTTCCCTACCGTCTACCCTATCCTCTACCCTCACCTTCTACTCTACTCCCTCAACTCTATCCTTCACCCAAACCCTCTACCCGACCGTCCGCTCCACCGTTTAGGGGCCATCCATAAACAACGTGGTCATGCTAGGGGGGGGGGGGGGAGTTAGGGCGAAGACCACGGTCCATACAAATTTATTTTTTGTATGAACAAAAAAAACACGTGGTGGGGGGGGGGGGTGTTTGGAGTCTCGCAAAAAATGACCTACCCGCTACCCTACCATCTACCATGATCCTCCACTTTTTTTCTCAGAAAGCCCTATCGGTAGATACCCATATTGCATGGTATTATAGCTCAAACTACCATTCCGCGGATATGGTCCGCCATCTTGGGTTTCAAAATGGCATCGGATATTCATTTTTGAGTTCTACTCATGATGCCCGATCGATAGATACCCATATTGCACGGTATCAAAGCTCAAACTCTCATTCTGTGGCCGCCATCTTGGATTTCGAAATATGTACAAGCAAATATCTATTTTTGACTTCTACACATGAAGCCCGATCGATAGACATCCATATTGCATGGTATCATAGCTCAAACTACCATTCCGTGGCCGCCATCTTGGATATGGTCCGCCATCTTGGATATGGTCCGCCATCTTGGATTTCATAATGGCGTTAAATATCGATTTTTGACTTCTACTCATCATGCCCGATCGATAGATACCCATATTGCATGGTATTATAGATCAAACTACTCTTCCATGGCCGCCATCTTTTATATGGTCCACCATCTTGGATTTCAAAATGGCGTCGGATACTCATTTTTGAGTTCTACTTGTGAAGCCCGATCGATAGATACCCATATTGCATATTATCCGAAGCAGCATTGCCGTTAAAAATCATATATTCTGGAGTTTTGACCACCATCTTGGAACCTAAGCCGCCATATTGAATTTCAATAGCCCTGCTGCCACGTCCACATTCTAAGGAATGTGTATACCAAATTTGATTGAAATTTCTTGACGCATTTCAGAGTTATACCTATGTTCCGGCATACATATATACATATGCACATATATTTAAACATACAAATAGACAAACATACAAACATATAAACATACAAGCATATAAACATACAATCATACATACATCGACTTCTCTATGTATTGATTAGCAACTCTGCCGAAGAAATGAACTGTAAATTGTTAACCATTGTCAAGATTCCAGGGAAATGCATTTTTTTCGCATTGGAAATGATGCTCACAGATCGTGACAATATGCATTCTTTGCAGCATCGTTTACGCCACCTAGTGGACCAGTCACAAACTATATTGTCCCCTATGAGCAAGGTATGGGTGTGGAGACCATCTTCTCTGAAGAAAGTATTTTAAAATTTTGCATAATTCTGGAGATATTCACATCAAAAGGACTGTCCTATTTATAGGACGCTGGGCGTTCGGGGCATCCCGAGCAGGAGAAAATAGCTGAAGAATAACAAACTCAGGTATGGAAAACCGAATACCTACAACCTGTATGAGGTATTAAGTAGCCCTGCATAAGAGGTAAAATACCTAAAATAATAACTGATGTGTATTCTGTGCATAACACGCGAATAATGACATCAGGTATGGTAATACCTAAATAATAATCAGCGATTTTTTCATACAAATAATGATTTTGCCATAATTGAATAATACCTCAAGCAGTCCTCAACATCAAACCAATAACTCGTTGTGGTATTTAATCAATACCCACACGATACAAACATAACTTATTTCCAATACCTGGATAATCGACCAATACCTTGTCTTAGTATGATACCTGACTTTGGTATGCTGCAGTTATGTGTCAGTTATCCGTTCCTGCTCGGGATCTGTCCTATAAATAGGACGCTGGGCGGATATGGGTTAAGAAATGTTAACATAAAATTTAAAAATTCAAACTGAAAGTTAAGAATGCCACTTTTAGGCGAAATTCAACATTGGTAGAAACAGAATATTGTTTTATCCACTTAATGTTGCTTATCAGAACACGACTAACGCGCCAAAACTCTAGTCAAGTGAATTCGACTGTTGAGCAAAATCAAATTTTGAAGTTGTCTCTTCAAACGCCCGAAGGTACGCAATTTCCTTTGGAATAAATGAGGTCTTCCTCGACAAATTACCTTTCCATCGAAAAGCTTCATAACTTAATGATATTAATATGTATATGTATATGTATATGATGAAAATATTTCACTAAAACAAACAAGTTCCTCAACATTATCAGAATTAGCCACAGGTAAATACGTTAAATACGAGGTTAAATGTTGCCAACGTAGCAATTCAAAGCTTGCGGTATAATGTGAGTGTACAAGCAACAGCCGCAATAACTGCATCGCGTTATCGTGATGCAGCGTACGATCACCAGCGACAATACGACTTTTGTAGCTGCTGACAAAAAGGTTTACCGAGCGCAAGAAAAATACATGGAGATAACTCATACCGGAGCTTACTTACGGAGCAAATTTAAAGAATCTAGCTGCATCTAAGTACGCCTTTCGAGTTATCAATGTTATTTCGGGTCTCAAATCCAGAGTAGGTAGGTAACTAAGTATAATAGCAAACGGAAAGAGTTTTGGACAACAGATCTATCGCGTCGCACAATAGTGAAAATTTTTCATTAATATTCCAAAACAGCACACTTCAAGAAATAAGAATAGGCGAGTAGATTTTGATTAGTTCGACTACAAAGCTTCTAGTGTGCAATGTTTACTGTTTCATTTATTTGAGCAGCAAAATCACAACTTAAGTGTCACTACACAAAGGTGTCCTGAAGATGTGGTAGCAATATATTGCTATAGGATTAGGGGCCAGGGGTTCATTTTTGAACTGTCATGTATTGATCAAGACTATATATTGGACTGGACAGAAAGTGTGGAACCGACCTCGTACAATGTTCAAACAAACAATATTCATTGCATCATTTTCTGCTAACAATTAGTTTTTCATACTCTGTGACTAGTTAACTGCTAAACGACATCGAGTTCATGGAAATTGAGTTTCATAATCATAAATAAATCGATTTTTCCTCAACTGTGTTTCATAACGCAATGAGATACATTCTTAGACATTCATGCTTTAAACACAGACAAACAGACGTAACACCTTGAACGATTTTCATGGAAATCCATCACCCAGTTCACACTACCATCACCTGGTGGAAAAGTTGCACGAATCGTTGTGTTGTGCAATATCGTCAACAGAAGGCGCTAGTGTGAAACGTCAAACGCATAGAAAAACGATGCGCGCGCCTCTGGTTGTGAAAGCCACAACTATAAAAATTTAAAATGATCGTTAAAAGCGTAGTCGATGAAAATTTCGCAAGTGTTACGTTTGTTTGTCTGTGCTTTGGATATGATTACTAGATAGGGGGATTAGGGGCATAATGGACACCCGGGGCGAAATGGACACCCCTGTTTTTGCCGAAACCGTTGACTTTTATGTAAAACTTTCAATGCATAAGTGTAATCAGTGACTTAACGGCATGGCATATCGAAAAGGAAAATTACGGTGGCCTTTATGATCCTTCGACCATAGAAAAAAAACTTACATTGTTACCAATGGCATCCAGGAGCTACGAGTAGCGCCATATAAGAAAGTCTTGAATTTGCCCGAACGCAACCTCCGTTTTTTTCGATTTCCGAAAAACTCTCAATCCGTACCAAATTCCAGAATCAATAGTTATTATAACTTTTGTTTTTGTGTCAATGTCTACACCATTAGGCAATGTCAAAATAAAAAAATAAATTCAAAAATTGTTAATCTTGACTTTGACATTACCACGGATACTTTTCGACATTTGCGCGTGGAAAAATCACGAGCTAGGTTGCCACTTAGTCATTATGCAAGTGTTAAACTAAGAAAATCAACACTTTTTATTCACAGCCTACTATGATATGAGTTATAGCTTAAATGCCTGCAAATAAAACCAATACATTGGGCCTGATTACGAGTGTCACTTCGCGGTGGAAACTAAAAAGTGACACCGGTAATAAGGACGGTGAAAGTGATTCCCATTTGTTTAACCCACAACCTTTTCACCGTGGATTCGCAATGTGTCACCGTGATCGATTTTCACCGTGAAGTGACACTCATAATAAGGGCCATTGTCTTCACAAGTGAAACTGGAATTTTATTTAACGATGGTGTAAACATTATCACGCATACGGTACTGGTTGAAAATATGCCCATTTGATTTTGCCGTGAACAGTGTTCGTGAAATGCGAAGTGTACGTACACGCAACACCACTAAAAGCAGAACCACTATGACGACTTTTCGTGATGGGGGTGACAGCCAAAAATGTAAACACGGTGTGAGTACAACTTAACAAAGGTTCGTCGGTGCTTAACACATTCCTTTGTGTTTAACTGTCACTCCGAATCGAATGTCAAAAATCAGATGGGGTTTCCAACTAAATTGATTACCTGTCACTACTGTAAAAAATACTCTGATTACTCATTGATTACTGTTCCAGTAGGTTCGCTGGCAATCGAAAACCGTCAGAGGGCTCACCTGCGGGACGGTTGTTGGGGGGAAGCACCAGTTCCAGCTTCTCTCGGGTACCTAACCGCGTAACACCACAATCGCGCATAGAAGACAAACCCACGTTCTGACAAACGACCGTACCGAAACTTACTCTCCCGTCACCAAAGTCACTTTTCAGAGTTTTACAAATGACGCGTTTGGAATTTAACCGTTATGTGGCCGGCAAACCGTGTATTTTAAATGGGTGCTGGGTACCCGGGTACCCTGCCGGCCACATAAGGGTTAAAATAATTTAACTAGGCTATTATAGTTACAGAAAATGTCTTTACAATTTGATTTCGTTATTCTAATCATTGACAATGTGCGTCCTGTCCGCACGAGGAAAATTTCACTTCTACCCTGAAAAATTCAAATTTGAACCTCGCTTGCTGCGATGCGGTCACGGAGAAAAAAGATTATTAAAAACAGCCAAATTCTAGTTTACTTTAACCAAATTCTCGTATCAGAATTTGCACAAACTCAATTTGGATTTACCTCAACAAACTGCATTGTTAAAAATTAACGAAAATTATAAGTTATTTGTTTTTTCGATTTTTACCCAATTTCAACAATTTTTTTTTTTAATATTTAACCATAATATTGGTTGTTGCTTTTTGACATTTGATTAATTATAGGTAAATTCAAACAAAGCCTCCAGGTTGTTATCGCCAAAAATTAGTTTTCTGCAAATCCGAAGATTTGTCGATATAAACAAAAAAATGCTAAATAAAACCAACGGTATTTCTCAAAACAATCTAAGAAATTTGTTGAAATTAAATGAAATTAAATGTTGAAAGTATTATTAACATCATGTAAATTGATTTGTTGTGACTCGCAGTTTTCTATATTATCTATTATCACTGTTGTGGTTTTCGCATTTAATTCAAACGACTGCAAATGTGTGTTAAACTTAACCACTTCAAACTGTTCACATAAAAGCAACTCTCTAAAATAAAAACGCTCATTTTTGAGTAGCGCCCATGCCGCACAGGGACTGTGTTGGAAACACACATTTTTTTAAATTGCTCGTACGCTCACATTTTTGCAAAATATCAATATTTTTCGGTATTTGAAGGTGGTCTATAAACCCAGTGAGCTGCCATGTCGAAATTATTGCAAAATACATGCTCATGTGAGCGTACGAGCAATTATTAAAAAAATGTGTGTTTCCAACACAGTCATGTGCGGCATGGATGTTTACTAAAAATGTGCAGGTCAAACACATTTTTGAGCGTAGCCGTTTTTGCGTGAATATGGCATCATCGTTGTTAAGAAAAATTTATAATATTTTATAAATGTTGACCGTGGCCTTCGAAACAACATTGAAAATCGATCCTCTATTATACACAGTTTCACATTTTACAAAACTTTTCAGAAATTTTACAGCTTTCATGTCGATGTTGTTTAAATTACAATTACTGTTTTTGAGATATAGAGTCCGGCATTGATTCAAGTAAATCTGTGTTTCATCGTATTGATTTTTTTGGAAAAACGAAGTTTTTGTTCATACAATTATACGCGAATTTGAAGTTTGACTTAACAGCAATAGATGAGCACATGTTAATACGATTACTATTAACTTTACAATATGTTTTAGGCTCTCGGTGCTTGGCTTCAAACCCCATGCACCAATGTTGTCTAAGAGCGCCACCTTTTAAAATCGCGATGGGGTAGTGTACTAGGTTATGATGTTTCGGTTTAACAGAATCTTGAAACAATTTGACATATCATCGACACGAATGCCACTCTAGTGGTAAAGTGTCTTTAATAAACAAATAATAATAATAATTTGACGTATTGCGTATGGTGAAACCCGATAACTGATCTCAGTTCTTTCACTAACTCATAAGGTACCGTAAAATGGGGTAACTTTGATAGTTTTTCAGCGAATTTTCTCAATATTTTTACATGTAACAGTATTTCCCCGAGTTTTATATTTTTAAAACAAGTACTGGGGTATCAGTTATCAATTGCAATTAAAAGATTCGATAATCTGAAATATTTTGGATAACTTTTAGTTTTTCATATAACCGAAAATCAGATTTTCATTTTGGGGTAACTTTGATAATGTGTGTGTGTGTGTGTGTGTGTGTGTGTGTGTGTGTGTGTATACAATTCAACTCCCACTGTCCGGCAGTGGTATTATGGAAGAAAGATGTCTGCAGTTTTCTGTGCGATTTTTAATAAATGTCACATTCAAAACTGAAACCATCTTTAGCCCAGGAGTTGAAAGGTGATAGCTCTGTTGGGATCCAGTGACCCGTTTCAGAATGCCTGGTTACTCACGTCCATTCCGAGGTCACTTTCACTTACAACAAGCCCCGCATGTGTACATTACCGTTATCAAATGGATAATGATATTGCAAACACACTTCCTGCTTCAAAGATAATCTTCGAAGCTGGCGCGTATTTAGTTCAATTTGTTGTAGTAATATGTAATTAGAACAATCTCACCAGAAACCATCCAAGGTAGCGCTGCCATCACTATGGAAACTGCTTTACAGCGCGGTCACGGTGTCACGCTTACTCCTTGCCTCGCCGCCGTCGCGTACGCAGTTCGTCATCATTGGAACAAACGGTGCTTCACAAGCGCTTCATCATTCGCAATACACAAAATTATGCACATGAACCTACACTATGATTTTCTAGCCACTCGCGAATCACTGATGGCGCGGCATATTAGCCAAAGACGAGAAAAGAACGTGAAAAACTGGAGCAAATCAAAGCCACACCATAAGCACTTTATAATCGAAAAATTACCGGATGATTTCTAGAAACGCGGAGTTAACGACAAATTTTCACACTCGATACGTACTTTGCCACGCCAATCACGCAGAAAACTTTATTTACATGAACGCCGGATGGCGTAGCACTACCAGACATTCCATCAGCGCGGAACTAAAATTGAACACCATTCTTCACATTTCTTTTCACAATCAATAAATTATGTCAAAACTACACAGAACAAACACTCGCACCCGCGGAAGTAGGTACCATCCGGATGGCGTAGCACCGGTCAAACCGTCGGCGAAATCGCGAAAAAGAAAAAAAAACTAACAAACGCGAACGAAATGTGACGAGCAGCTTCATTGGGGTAACTTTGATAATGCCCTAAAAACACATCAAATCTCAAAAAATAATCACAATTTGAAATCTTAAGCGTATGAACATGATGAGAGAAGACTTGTGGAATATATTAGATATAATTTTTATATCAAAACATTGATTTTTTACTAAATTCTACATATAAAAATGAGTTTGTGGAGTATTAAGTGCAAAACACAATAAATTTAGCTGTCAAAAATCATTATCTTTGTAATAATAAATTCTTAACGGTACATCAACATATGATTACATGCTATGCATGGTTAGTTTTCTTTTTTTGAGTAGTTTTTTAATGTTTTATTGATAAATTTTGAACAACACATATTTATCTACATGAAATTACAAGGGCATTGCATACTTTTAGGCGTTTATCAATGTATGGAGATTTATGTCACAATTTACAAAATTGCTTCCATTTCATAAAAACACACTTCGTTGAGAGATTCAAGGCCAGATTTGGAATCTACTATGATGAATCTATCGAGAATAAGAGTCCATTCATTGAAAAAATAGTTTTAACGAAGTCGTATAGCAGTTTGTTTGAAGGGGTTGATAAATGACAAAAATATCAACAATTTTTATTTTTTGTCCAAAAAGTTGTATATAAACTAGATTTTAATGAAAATTCGTCTAAGATGAACTTTCATATGTATAGAATTGATTTACGTTTACCTTTTTCTTAACTGGTTGAAGGAATCATAGTTATAAGATAAATTACACAATGCCTGCCGTACTATCAAAGTTATCCGCATTATCAAAGATACCCCGTTTTACGGTACATCTCGCAATAATACAATATGCACGATTTTCACAAGACTACATGCTAGCTGCCAAACTTCATCATTTTCTGGTATTAGAGGGCCAATAACACTAGTTTACAGCATTTTTGAACTCGGTAAGCTGATGATCGTTTTTGGTGTAGAATCATGCCCTGAGTTCGAAAACGCGAAGGAAAAAAAATACAGTAGAGCGGAAAATTTTTCGACTTTCCATACAAGGTTGATGATTTGAAATCGATTTTTGTTCTATTTTTAAGCAAAGTCGCTCACTTCAAACATCTCATTCTCCGTAATCAATGCTCCGATTGAGCTGAAATTTTTACTGTAACTCGCCTACATATGATATGTCAAATAAACGTCAAGAAAGAATTTTTGAGTTGGGTTTTTCTTATTGAAAAAAAAATACATTTCTTCAAAAAAATTTAGAAATTTTGCTAAAATTTAAGAAGATCATCCCTAAAACTCGCCAATATCTTGAGTTTCATCAATCTGATGCAAAACTTGAATTCAGATGTTCGAATGGTATTGTATTCAGCTTTTAATTTATGGAAAAAGATTTAAAATTGGTTAAACAAAACGCAATATATTTGAATTTTAGTAAATTACATATTTTGAAAAGTTGCAAAACTCGATATTGAGCTAAAACTCAAAAACTGTTCTACTTAAACATTTTTGAAGGTCGGTTTCGAAATCAGCACTAAATTATGCTTCAAAAACTTTGGTCGTTGACATAAGTTCACGACTTTCGTTTTATTTTGTAAACTTGTGTAATTAATGGAAGAAAAATGATCAACGTTTTCATTTCATTAGCGGTGCATTTTATCCTCTTCATTTTCAAATGATGATCTTAAATGTCATAAATTATGTTATCTGAGTTTTGATTTCCATAGATAAAGTTATTTTTTCTCTCGTTGAAGTCACTTACGCTAAAGTATTTTCTAATGTAAACAAAATAGTATAGTATGTGTTGCAAATCATAGATTCCAACTCCTTCGAATATATCATGCATAATATCGAACACGAAATTATGTGATACATGGTAGGAAGGAATTTGATGCCTGTTTCTGAAACAATACCTAGTCGAACGTCATGATCATAGCTCATGGGCGAGCGAAAAACTTCCGAGTGCTCTTTGGCATCTGTCTCCGTCTGAATCCGCCTTCTTTTACATACTCTACAAAAAAGTTAGCTCGTAAGCTTCTACATAATCTAGAACCCCATTCACGCCTAAATTATCACCAACAATAAATCCGAGAACAAAAAACACTCTTTGCTCTTCTCCATCAATGCTAACAGTAATGCCTTTGGTCTCCAGTTCTATTAACAATTCAATCAATCTGTGCAGAGTTTTGTCATTATTCATTTTTTTCCTATCTTGACTTTTGATGAACCCTACGGTCAAAATATTACTCAATTTTCCTTGTACAGTAGACGTTCGCTCGGTGCAAACCAAGGGGTTGGCCATTCAGCACACTTCGTTTGTGCCATTATTTTTGAGCGTGTGCCAATGTGTGCCAAAACTGTGCCGGATAATTTTCAATGTGTGCCCAAGTGTGCCGAACGTGCCGAAAGTGTGCCGCACGTGCCCAGTGGGGTTTTTTCTTTGAATGTTTTTGCGCTAATGAAGCACCCTGTCAATTTTTGTCGAATCGTGTTGATCTGATTGGTGTTTACAAACAAAATCCAACCCAGCATACTTGATAAAAATGTAAATAAACGGTTTTTTTCAATCGTGAGTATTTTGACAGGTTGATTCTATAGAGCAACGTTGGATTTTATTGTTGTGTCCATGAGTGCCGAATTATGCCGGCATGTGTGCCGAGATGTGCCGGCATGTGTGCCGAGATGTGCCGGCATGTGTGCCGGGCACAATGTGCCGAGTGACCAACCCCTTGGTGCCGATCATTTTTCAGTGTGTGCCGAACGTGCCGGGAACTGTGCCGCATGTGCCCAGTGGAGTAATTTCTTCGAATGTTCATGCGCTGTTTGAAACCCTTTCTGTTTTTGACAACTTTTGTTAATCTAACCGGTGTTTACCAACAAAATCCCACCCAGAACATTTGTCTGAAATCAATATAAATTGATTTTTGTAATCGTAAGTATGTTGACAGATTCATTCTATACCACAAAGTTGTTGTGCCCATGTGTGCCAGAAGTGTGCCGAATTGTGCCGAGAAGTGCCGGCATGTGTGCCGGGCACAATGTGCCGAGTGACCATCCCCTTGGTGCAAACGCTTTAACTGCAATGCTTTTTGACTGCAAGTCCGCTAAGTGCAACAATTTTGCAGTTATCGCACCGCTATCCGTCAAACTGAAATGTCAACAGTGATGCGATGTTTTTTGCATGCATTTTTGATGCAATGCGATGTTTTCCGAATGCACATTAGTTGCATTCTGCAACAAGTGACAGTTCTTTGAAGCCTGTCAGTTGTTGCAGTTATCGAATTTCATTCGGTAAGTGAAACGTAAACATGTTTCAGTTATCGAACGTCTACTGTAGATAAGCTGGCATACTTGGTATATTTAAATATACGGCACAAATAGAAGTGGATTTTGAATGACAAGAAGATATATCACTAGTGGTAAAATCGTCAAAATACACAGCGCAACATTTTTTTGTCTCAAGAGCAAACTTATGTGTCTCCGAAGGATTTTGGGCCGCTGAATCCGAATCCGGGCTCAGATTCGCTCTCTCACGTCACAATTTTGAGCTATACCTCAATTTATAGGGCAAAATATGCGATTTTGGGCTTTTTTGACAGCAAGCCATTAAGCAAGGAAATATTTTTTTTAAGCAATCAATAGGTTAATTGGCCAATTAACATCTAAATTAACGACTCATGCAAAATATTTCGTTTTACCTAATCAAATTTGATAGATTTTAGCATTTTATGTTATTATGAAAACTTGCATGCAACTTTTGGAGGGTGACTTGTATGGGGTATATCGTACCTAACATAAATCGCTTAAAACTATCAAATTTGATTAGGTAAAACGAAATATTTTGTATGAGTCGTTAATTTAGATGTTAATTGACCAATTAATCTTTTGATTGCTTAAAAAAATATGTCCTTGCTTAATGATTTGCTGTCAAAAAAGCCCAAAATCACATATTTTGCCCGATAAATTGAGGTATAGCTCAAAATTGTGACGTGTTAGAGCAAATCTGAGCCCGGATTCGGATTCAGCGGCCCAAAATCCTTCGGAGACACATAAGTTTGCTCTTGAGACAGACAAAAAGTAAATTTTTGTTACGCTGTGATATACAGTAGACGTTCGCTCGGTGCAAACGCTTTAACTGCAATGCTTTTTAACTGCAAGTCCGCTAACTGCAACAATTTTGCAGTTATCGCACCGCTATCCGTCAAAATGAAATGTCAACAGCGATGCGATGTTTTCCGCATGCGCTTTTGTTGCAGTGCGATGTTTTCCGAATGCACTTTCGCTGCATTCTGCAGCAACTGACAGCTCTTTGACGCCTGTCAGTTGTTGCAGTTATCGAATTTCATTCGGTAAGTGAAACGTAAACATGTTGCAGTTATCGAACGTCTACTGTATGTTTATCGGGATCACGGTTCTGCAACACATTTCTCTTGTTCGTTCCTGCCAAATTGAACCATCAATAAGGGAGCGTATCAGTCCATCGTTCGACAGCTTCAGACTATTGATAACCGCATTGAATACACCCTCAGTTTGCAAGTTTGTTCGCAGCATGAACTTTACGGGCATCAATACACCGTCAACAATCTGTAAATGAGAAGAAAAGCATAATTCATGATTCAATTCGAATCTTAACTTAAATTTGTTGTATAACTGTATTATTACCGTTTCGGAAAGTGGATCGGCGGACAATGACATTTGCTCCTCATTGACGTGGAAATACGTTGGATCTTCGTACAAAACCATCTCTTTTCAGCTGCTGTATACATTTGTACTCAGATGTGCAATCGAAGCTTTCAAGCATGGTGGTGAGCATCTGTTCACACTCATTCGTCATAGCTCCCTTGAGTTGTAAATCGTGAATTACTGAGCTTAGTGGGTCGACAATATTTTGCTTAATGTCTCTATTGATCTCAAAAGCAACCTTCCTAGCGAGTCCATTTTCGCTCAGCCATTTCAATGTCATGTTGGTGCTTAGTTGTTTTGCTTCAACAGCTACTAATTTCACAGTATCACTAGCGACTACACATTTATTTTCTATGTTGATTTCGTTGCCCTTTTCTCTACTGTTAATTTAATTTTCCACATGGATTTCCGCTGGATGACAGGGTTCATGTAGCTGCTCAAAGTGATTGATTGTTCTCTCTGTATATCACACTCAATCACAGAGAACAGACATCCAGGCTAGAACAAATTTCATTCGGAAAGTTGTGTAAGGATTTGAATCTTTACTTGAGTAAGGTTGCAAACCAATACACGATGACAACACTTACGCCACCAAACACCACATATTGCCACAGTCAGTGGTGAATTGAAACATTTCAAGTGGTGAATTTAATTAGTATGGTAAATTAACCGATTGCAGCGCCACGCTACCGTCTACCCCCGTTGGTTTGAACGACACCTCATGCAAACCAACGGTCACAGACAAACAGACGTAACACTCTGATAATTCTCATCGTACACCGATTTAACGGTCTTTTTCAAAATTTGATAGTTGGCCAACTGCCCAACCGTGGCGCTCGCATAGTTTTTGTTCGAGTTTGACGTTTGCTCACTACCGCCACCTAGTTGGTGGTCGGCCAAACTTAGTCCTTTTAGCATACACTCAGAAATGAAAGTATACACGGAATTACTATTATTTATGCATTTTGTATCCGCATCTCTCTCACTCTCCTTCTGTTTTCATGCTATCTGCCGTTTAGCCTGGGTTGAAGAGAAGTGTCTGTTCTCTGTGGTTGAACCTTTTTTAGTTTGAACGATGTGCAGATTAGAGGGGGTCAAACTAAAAAGCACAGAGAAACAGACGTCACACTCTCATTGCATCCCATCTACAGTAGACGTTCGATAAGTGCAACATATTTACGTTTCACAAGGGGAATGACATATCCTTTTCTAACCGGAATATCCGCATTTATTCGTTTCTAATCGTCGCTAACCGTTGCTAAGCGAACTGCTAAGTGAGCAGCAGTTAGACGCGGTTAACGACGGTTAGAAACGGATAAATGCGGATATTCCGGTTAGAAAAGGATGTGTCATTCCCCTTGACGTTTCACTTACCGAATGAATTTCGATAACTGCAACAACTGGCAGGCGTCAAAGAGCTGTCAGTTGCAGCATGATGCAGGTAATGTGCATTCCGAAAACATCGCATTGCATCAAAAATGCATGCGAAAAACATCGCATCGCTGTTGACATTTCAGTTTGACGGATAGCGGTGCGATAACTGCAAAATTGTTGCACTTAGCGGACTTGCAGTTAAAAAGCATTGCAGTTAAAGCGTTTGCACCGAGCGAACGTCTACTGTATCACCTTTTGAACGGTTGATTCAAATATTCAGTATGTAGTAGGTAGATCTACCAATCGCAGCGCTGGTATCGTTTTTGGTCCTGTCTGACGTTTGCTCACTACCGCCATCTAGTGGCGGCCCGGCCAAACACAGTACGTTTAGCATTGGGCGATTACGTTTTTGTGACGATGTTTTTTAATGAAATTTGTTCTAAGTGTTACCATAGACTAATTTCAAGACCTCGATGTATCAAAGAAAACCATTAAATTTTCTGTGTCCAGTCCGGTACCCAATAAATATTCATTACCGTGTATTTTTTTTTTCGTGTAAATTGCCTTTTGTGTACAGTAGACGTTCGCTCGGTGCAAACGCTTTAACTGCAATGCTTTTTAACTGTAAGTCCGCTAAGTGCAACAATTTTGCAGTTATCGCACCGCTATCCGTCAAACTGAAATGTCAACCAAGATGTCAACAGCGAAGCGATGTTTTTTGCATGCATTTTTGATGCAATGCGAAGTTTTCCGAATGCACATTAGTTGCATTCTGCAATAAGTGACAGTTCTTTGAAGCCTGTCAGTTGTTGCAGTTATCGAATTTCATTCGATAAGTGAAACGTAAACATGTTTACCACAGACAAACAGACGTAACACTCTGATAGTTCCCATCGTTCACCGATTTAACGATCTTCTTCAAAATTTGATAGTTGGCCAACTGCCCAACCGTGGCGCTCGCATAGTTTTTGTTCGAGTTTGACGTTTGCTCACCACCGCCACCTGGTTGGTGGTCGGCCAAACATAGTCCTTTTAGCATTGGGCGAATATGTTTCCGTGACTATGATTTGAATCGTAAATTGTTAGAAGTGTTACGTCTGTTTGTCTGTGTGTTTACGTTTCACTTACCGAATGAATTTCGATAACTGCAACAACTGGCAGGCGTCAAAGAGCTGTCAGTTGCAGCATGATGCAGGTAATGTGCATTCGGAAAACATCGCATTGCATCAAAAATGCATGCGAAAAACATCGCATCGCTGTTGACATTTCAGTTTGACGGATAGCGGTGCGATAACTGCAAAATTGTTGCACTTAGCGGACTTGCAGTTAAAAAGCATTGCAGTTAAAGCGTTTGCACCGAGCGAACGTCTACTGTATTTAGCGTGTAACACCGATCTGACAGCTCTGACAGTAAGGGACTAAACATAAATTACGTAAAATGAGTACCGGGGATTGTTCACAATCTGCGAACTTGAACAAGGGGAATGACACATCCTTTTCTAACCGGAATATCCGCAATTATCCGTTTCTAACCGTCGTTAACCGCGTCCAACTGCTGCTCACTTAGCAGCTCCCTTAGCAACGGTTAGCGACGGTTAGAAACGGATAAATGCGGATATTCCGGTTAGAAAAGGATATGTCATTCCCCTTGAACTTGAATGCGGAAAAAATTGCGACCATGACGCCGCTGGTGTTACGTCTGTTTCTCTGTGTAAAAAGTGTTCAGATTACATGCGGTCAAACCAAGGGGAATGACATATCCTTTTCTAACCGGAATATCCGCATTTATTCGTTTCTAATCGTCGCTAACCGTTGCTAAGCGAACTGCTAAGTGAGCAGCAGTTAGACGCGGTTAACGACGGTTAGAAACGGATAAATGCGGATATTCCGGTTAGAAAAGGATGTGTCATTCCCCTTGGGTCAAACCAACGGGGGTAGACGGTATTGCCACTTGTGTTGCCGATTCCAAATGGCCATTAAATTCCTTACACAGTTAGCAAAGAAGATGTCGTTCCCAAGGGGTTGGTCACTCGGCACATTGTGCCCGGCACACATGCCGGCACTTCTCGGCACAATTCGGCACACTTCTGGCACACATGGGCACAACAACTTTGTGGTATAGAATGAATCTGTCAACATACTTACGATTACAAAAATCAATTTATATTGATTTCAGACAAATGTTCTGGGTGGGATTTTGTTGGTAAACACCGGTTAGATTAACAAAAGTTGTCAAAAACAGAAAGGGTTTCAAACAGCGCATGAACATTCGAAGAAATTACTCCACTGGGCACATGCGGCACAGTTCCCGGCACGTTCGGCACACACTGAAAAATGATCGGCACCAAGGGGTTGGTCACTCGGCACATTGTGCCCGGCACACATGCCGGCACATCTCGGCACACATGCCGGCACATCTCGGCACACATGCCGGCATAATTCGGCACTCATGGACACAACAATAAAATCCAACGTTGCTCTATAGAATCAACCTGTCAAAATACTCACGATTGAAAAAAACCGTTTATTTACATTTTTATCAAGTATGCTGGGTTGGATTTTGTTTGTAAACACCAATCAGATCAACACGATTCGATAAAAATTGACAGGGTGCTTCATTAGCGCAAAAACATTCAAAGAAAAAACCCCACTGGGCACGTGCGGCACACCTTCGGCACGTTCGGCACACTTGGGCACACATTGAAAATTATCCGGCACAGTTTTGGCACACATTGGCACACGCTCAAAAATAATGGCACAAACGAAGTGTGCTGAATGGCCAACCCCTTGATCGGCACAGTTTTGGCACCCATTGGCACACGCTCAAAAATAACGGCACAAATGAAGTGTGCTGAATGACCAACCCCTTGGTGGTTCCCCTTTCTTCGCGAGAACCACCCGCATAGTTCCAAACCACAATAAAACATCACGTTTTATGGTGTACATTCCATTCTGTACCATATTCAATACGGTACTCCCAACCATAAACGGACCATTGCTGGGTAATGTTTCAACCATACTGATTAAAGTTTTCAGAGACCCGACCATACGAGCAACGGGTTGTTAAGAATGTTAACCGTTTCAAAATTGAAATTTCTCCATACAAAATAAGTTTTTCAACATTAATGGAAACACAGCCTGTAAGGTCGAAAACCTACATCAAAAACAGAAATTTATGGTTTACGTATTGTTCTACCATAAAATGCGACAGTTGGTGGTATGGTTTAAATAAAAGATGGATGCCGCTCATGTTTTAAAGTTTTGAATCAAAAGAAAAGCTGCTACAACATTTCATTCTATATTATAATTTTATTATATTTAAATAGCCAGTTAAGACAACTACGGTACAGTTGAAAACTTGATTTATAATGAACCATAATGAACTTCACTGATTCCATGCCGGACGGGCTTCGCACATAGATCCGGGAGATTTTTACGATGCATTTGCAACGGCGGGCACTATCGGGAACACGAGTGGTCGCTTGCCATACTCTGCTGCGGCGCATTTTTGTCGGACACCTAATCCGGATACTTTGTCAATACTAGATTCTGGTGGACACGGCCGGATTAGTAGTTGCTCCACTATCGAAATCACTGTGAAGGAAGGGAAGAGACAAGTTAATATTGAAATTATATTTTCTCCCTTTTGCAAAATTCAACAGGAACTCACCAAGAACTACTACAGGACATGGGCATCTGCACTTTTTCTATCTGGTTCCGTGGCAAGTTGATTCGGATGGTGCCCAGTTTTTGTTTTCATTTTACAACCTGATGAAATTAAAACAAAACTAGATCCAAGACTAGATCAATAAACGAATTCACATTAATTTGGTTTATCATACTTACCGGCTTCGAAAGTTTTCTGTTTTCAATGACTATTACACGATTTCACGATAAAACTTGAAAATTGAATTTGTTGGCGAATTCAAATTTGCAATCAAAGCAACCCATGTTTAGTTAGTAAGCTTGAAGAGAAAATAAAATTTTCATTAGTTGTTAGACCGTTACCTAGACCACACGCGTCTTTTCATTACCTCTGCCTCAATAGGTTATGGGCCATTGACACGTGTCTAGTGGAAGCGGAAGTGAAAAAATCAAGATTTCAAGCTTTTTTCAATTCAAGAATGGCGAATTCGAGCGCAAGAAGGAACGGATCCGGCGATGGCGATTTGGTACGGCAGCAGAGCTACAACACACAGGGCCATCCGCAAATCGAGCGGCTGGTTGGTCGGGAGAACTGGAGGACGTGGAAGTTCGCAGTCAAGACCTATCTGGAAGTGGAAGACCTCTGGGAAGCAGTGGAACCGACGCCCAATCCGGATGGAACGCTCCCCGCTGTGGATGCTCGCAAGGACAGAATCGCGCGAGGTAAAATCATTCTTTTTCTCGACCCAGTGAATTACGTTCACGTAGAGGAGGTGAAAACGGCCGCCGAAGTGTGGAGAAAGCTCTCGAACACCTTCGAGGACACTGGACTGACCCGCCAGTGGGGCTTGCTGCACAAGCTGATTACGACGAACCTGGCGAGCTGTGGATCGATGGAGGCCTACGTGAACCGGATGATTTCGACGGCGCATCAGCTCATCGGAATCGGTTTCCCCCTGGACGACAGATGGATCGGCATGTTGCTCTTGGCTGGCCTACCGCAGGAGTATCGCCCGATGGTGATGGGTCTGGAAAATTCTGGCATACAGATAACAGGTGACATCATCAAAACTAAGTTGCTACAGGAGACCGTTTTGTCAGAGCCTACTTCGGAGCCTGCTTTCGTTTCTCGACACGACTCGAAGGGCAAGCAAGGTAAGGTATCCAAGGCAACCACCAGTAAGCAAGGCAAGAGACCGCAGTGCCGCCGGTGTGAAAAATTCGGGCACATCGCAAGGAATTGCAACGCCAAGGAACCGGTGCAGCGGATCAAATCGGACAAAAAAGGGGATGCTTTCTGCACGGTGCTATCAGTGCGACACGCTGATGAGGATGATGAGTGGTTCTTCGACTCCGGCTCGGTGAAGCACCTCACCAAAAACGAAACGCTGCTGGAGAATGTTCGGCCGGCGGACGGCAGCATCTACGCGGCCAACAAAGGAATCATGAGGATTGTCGCTGAAGGATCGGCAAAGCTGCGGCCAACGTGCAATCCGGACACGATCGATGTGACGAACGTCGAGCTGATTCCGGAACTGGCAGTAAACCTACTGTCAGTAGGTAAGATAGTCGATCAAGGTCACACCGTTACTTTTACCAAGACAGGTTGCGAGGTCATCAATCCGACTGGCAAAGTCATTGCTACAGGGCAACGGACGAATGGTTTGTTCCAGCTAGAACAGAAGCCATCCAAGGCGCTGGCATGCCCATCCCGGGAAACGGCAGATCTGTGGCACAAGCGCATGGGTCATCTGGCATCGCGAAACCTGCTGAAGCTGCGAAACGGCATGGTGGAAGGAGTGAGATTCCCAGGAACCGAGGTCGGAAGTTGCAGGACCTGTGCAATGGGGAAGCAAACTCGGCTTCCATTTGGCCACGACGGATCACGTGCAAGCGAAGTTCTCGAGCTTGTTCATTCGGACATTGCTGGTCCGATGGAAGAGAATTCGCTTGGAGGAAGTCGGTACTACTTGACGTTCATCGACGACAAAACGAGGAAGATTTTTGTCTACTTTCTGCGCACCAAGTCGAAAGAGGAGGTGCTGCAAAAGTTCAAAGACTTCCACAGCATGGCTGAGCGGCAGACCGGAAAAAGGTTGAAGGTGCTGAGGACGGACAACGGCTGGGAGTATAAGAATTGGAATTTCGAAAACTACCTGAAGCAGTTGGGCATTCGTCACCAAACCACGGTGGAGTACACGCCGGAACAAAACGGGCTCGCGGAACGAGTCAACCGGACGGTGGTGGAACGAGCGAGGTGCATGCTGTATGAAGCCAAGCTTGCTAAATCGTTCTGGGCTGAGGCTGTAGCGACAGCCGTCTATTTAATCAACCGCTCGCCAACGAAAGGCATCGAAACGACTCCGGAGGAAGCATGGACAGGACGAAAGCCAAATCTGTCGCATATCCGAACTTTTGGAACCAGCGTGATGTCTCATATTCCGAAGCAAAAACGGAAGAAGTGGGATCAGAAGGCTGACGAGTGCATCCTCACCGGTTACGACGATGAGACGAAGGCATACCGCCTGTACAGCATGAAGCGCAAGGAAGTCTTCAAGAGCCGGGATGTAACATTCATCGACGAAGGTATTCATCGGGACGAAACACCGGCTGATACAACCAACGACCAGAGGCGTAACTTTGTGAGGTTGGAGTTTAGCGAAAACGTGTTGGACGAGCCACTACCGAGGGTGGCTGATGACGATGAAGCAGCTCAAGCCGACGACCAAACTTCCAGCGATGAATCGTTTCAAGATGCCGACGACGTGGAGGACGACTCTGCGCTCCCACCGCACCAATCTTCGAACCCGCCTTTGGCGTTGAGGCGCAGCGGTCGGGAGCGCTTTCTCTCAGGCAAGTATAAAGACTTTCATATTGTGAACAAAGGCTTGCCGTCTTCGAAATTTTCAGACTCCAACGATGATCGTCCGATGCGACCCATACCGGAAGTCGAAAATCCCGTTGCGTCCCCGTCGTGCTCAAGTCAAAGGCCTGCTAGCGGTGCTACGCAACAGCGGTTGATGCTCTGCGATAGGGGACGCGTGTCCCAAGGCAAGTATTTGTACGATTCTGTCAGCGAGAGCTCCGATACTGGTGACGATTTTCCACAGACGATTTTGGATGATCCCGTGACGCACAATGAAGCTCTCTCCCGAGACGATGCCGACCGCTGGATACAGGCCATGATCGACGAGTACAACGCTCTCATGTCAAACGAAACGTGGACGCTGACGGATTTACCGGAAGGCCGCAAGGCGATTAAGTGCAAGTGGGTGTACCGGACCAAGGTTAATGCGAACGGGAACGTCGACCGTCACAAAGCCAGGCTGGTCATAAAAGGATACTCGCAGCGAAAGGGGGTTGATTACCAGGACACCTACTCCCCGGTGGTCCGGTATAGTTCTCTGCGATATCTTTTCGCGCTGGCTGCAAGATGGGACCTGCAGGTGGATCAAATGGATGCTGTAACGGCATTCCTGCAGGGCGAATTAGAGGAGGAAATTTACATGGAGCAACCCCCATGCTTCGTGGACGGTGGCAAGAAATCCAAGGTTTGCCGCCTCAACAAAGCCCTGTACGGCTTGAAGCAATCCAGCCGTGTCTGGAATTCGAAGCTGGATGCTGCTCTACGGAAGTTTGGACTCGAGTCGACGGTGTACGATCCATGCGTATACTATCGAATCTGCGATGGCAAGGTGCTATTCGTTGCGGTTTACGTCGACGATGTCCTCATTTTCAGCAACTGCAAGCGCTGGAAAAACGAAATAAAACGTAAGCTGAGTCAGGAGTTTGAAATGAAGGACATTGGGCCAGCAAAACACGCACTGGGTATACGAATCACGAGAACCAACGAAGTGGTTACTCTGGACCAGGAGGCGTACGTTGAAGCTATGCTCGAGCGGTTCCAAATGGCGGAGTGCAACCCGGTTACCACCCCGATGAACACAAGCGAGAAGCTGACGAAGGAAATGAGTCCGTCGACGGCTGAAGAGGAGGAGCGCATGCAGGATGTCCCCTACAGAGAAGCTGTGGGCTGTCTAATGTATCTCGCCCAAAGCACACGACCGGATATCTGCTACGCCGTAAACGTGCTCAGCCGATTCAATTCAAATCCTAGTGAACGGCACTGGAATGCGGTGAAGCACCTATTGCGATACATAAAAGGAACCTCCAAATGTCGCTTGGTGTACCATCGAAACAAGGACTCGGATATCGACGGATTTTCCGACGCGGACTGGGCATCAGATCACGACAACCGAAAGTCTACCACAGGCTACGTGTTCACCGCTCAAGGAGGAGCCATCTCGTGGTGCTGCAAGCGGCAACAAACCGTTGCTTTATCAACATGCGAAGCCGAATACATGGCGTTATCGGCAGCGGTTCAAGAAGCCTTATGGTGGAAGCGTTTACGAGGCTTATTCGAGAAAGAGGAAGCGATCGTAATTCACTGTGACAATCAGAGTGCCATTTCCGTGGCGAAGAATGGTGGCTATCAACCAAGGACCAAACACATCGATATACGCCACCATTTCATTCGTGATGCATGGGAGAAAGGCGATGTTCAAGTGGTCTACATCAGCACGGACAAACAGACCGCAGATGGCTTGACGAAACCACTACCACCTGCGAAGATGAAGGTTTGCCGTGAATCGTTGGGACTATACCATCCAATGGGTTGAGGAGGAGTGTTGGCGAATTCAAATTTGCAATCAAAGCAACCCATGTTTAGTTAGTAAGCTTGAAGAGAAAATAAAATTTTCATTAGTTGTTAGACCGTTACCTAGACCACACGCGTCTTTTCATTACCTCTGCCTCAATAGAATTGTACGGGCGTTTTGTCTGCTCAAAATAAAACAAGTTTTTGACGTTTGATTTCGGCCCCGTATGCGCTTGGCGTGGTAACAGTAGCAAGGGGAATGACACATCCTTTTCTAACCGGAATATCCGCATTTATCCGTTTCTAACCGTCGTTAACCGCGTCTAACTGCTGCTCACTTAGCAGTTCGCTTAGCAACGGTTAGCGACGATTAGAAACGAATAAATGCGGATATTCCGGTTAGAAAAGGATATGTCATTCCCCTTGAACAGTAGCCAATATGGTACAATTGGGTTTTTAAATTAAGAAAATTGTATCGATTTTTTGATTTTATACGAAAGAGCATTTTTTTTCTGAGCCACAATGATTTTTTTCAGATTTTTAGAACTTTATTTTGGTACCTAAAATCAATTTCAAAGAGATTTTTTGAAATCTCCTTTTGACAGCTGGGTAGCTGTTTGACAGCTCCACCCAGTACAAAATGCGACTAGGGGTGATTCGACAAATCGCTCCCATACAAACTTCAAATTGATTTTTAAATAGGTTCCCGGGCATCAAAATTCATGAAAATTTGGATTTCGGCTCAGTTTCGCATGCAGATTCAGAATATGGAATTATCTCAACACCGCTAAAGAAGCCAATTATGTTGGCATATAGTTTGCAAATCCGTCACTATAAACGAAAATACACGAACATCAATCAAAACGGTCACCGTATTATGTGTGGTTGGGATATTGTTTTACCGTATTTGGCGAACTATTTAAGTACTGTATTCAAATATGGTAACCAAGGGGAATGACATATCCTTTTCTAACCGGAATATCCGCATTTATCCGTTTCTTACCGTCGTTAACCGCGTCTAACTTCTGCTCACTTAGCAGCTCGCTTAGCAACGGTTAGCGACGGTTAGAAACGGATAAATGCGGATATTCCGGTTAGAAAAGGATATCTGGAGCAACATTTGAAAAGGGCATACAAGCATTGGTAAACAATGACTTCACACGTCGCTCCTGAGCCCCCCTCAGCTTATTCACAAAAACTAAGACCGTTATCAGATAGAGCAAACATCGATCTTTCGGATAACGGTGTTCATTTGCGTGGGCGGGCTGCTGTTATGCCCTACGGAGCGTTTTAGAAAAAAGACACAAGACCTCTTGGGCCCTTTTCAAATGTTGCTCCAGATATGTCATTCCCCTTGATGGTAACCATATTGTGAACGTCCGCCTTGTTGTTCGAACTGTTTTGAAAATGGTAAATTTCTATGCGGGCAGGATTTCCGAGGGGGGCGACATATGCAGATTATCTCGATTTTAGACCATAACTAAATTATCCATGCTTTATTTCAGTTAAATTACAGGAATGACCAATAATCGATGAAAATCGTCCATATCCGAGAAATCCGATAAAATCGATTATAATTTTGGCATCATCATCGAATCGAATATAATCGATAATGTCAAATTTCCTCGTTTTTGTTTTTGTTTACAAAAGTTGTGATTACAAGCTGGACTTTGTCCAGGGCGTTCGAGGCTAGAACATCGAGCTCAGAAGCTGCGTCAGCTGGTATCACGGTCGGAGGATTGCGTGTGGACCGGGTCCAGTTATGAACGAATCGAGGAGCGAATTGAATGGGTTCTCCTTGCCAGCGATGAAGTCATTGCCGGAAGGTTGGATGATTTGGAATGGACGCTTGAAGTTTGATAAGTTTGTTGTTTGGCATTCCGTTTGTAACGGATTCTATGAGGGTGCTGCCGTACCGTCGTACACTTCCCGTGACCTTCGAATATAAATTTCTCCTAAGGTGTGGCGGCTCAATTGAGTAAAAGAATTAAATAAGTTTTCAAGCTATTTTATTTGGAAATCTTCAACTTTGTATTTTTGTGCAAGAACTTAAGACTGTTGCCTTGGGGAAGTGGATGATTTTGAACTTCGTTGGTGTTTGAACTGCGGCTTGTGCAGGTTTTCGAGCTACAACCTTTCCTATTGATTCCAAGTCCAAGGCAGATCCGGTGCCAAGACTGTTGGATTTTTAAGCTGTGTTCCTGACCGGGTTCCTTGGTCGTACTAAAATTTAAACGGCCTTCAAATGTTCGAAGGGATGTGGTGTGTCGAAGTATGCGCGGAGTTGCCGGTTTGTTGATGGTTCTTCAGAAACTTGTCGTTGTGGCTATTGTTCAAAACCGGTGCCGAACATATAGCTTCCGGAGGACCCGTAACCATTCTGCCGAAGTGCTGGCATGTACGTACATTAGATATAATTAAAATAAGTGATATTTTTTAAACTCACCTTATTTTTTCGACGAACTACGAACACCGACGAACCGA